>NC_081569.1:30718245-30750095 GCF_022355385.1 Mustela nigripes | reverse complement strand
TCTCTCTCTCTCTCTCTCTCTCTCTCTGCCTGCCTCTCCATCTACTTGTGATTTCTCTCTGTCAAATAAATAAATAAAATTCTTTTAAATAAATAAATAAATAAATAAATAAAAAATCCCATTGGGGCAGCCTAATATTTTGTCTGTAAGTAAACATGAAAGATAAAAGACACTGAAGCAAATTAAGGGGAAAGCAGGCCATCCAAGTTTGCAGTTCTCTTTGCCTTTTGCTCATTCGTAGGCCTGCCCTTCTCCCTCTTGTACTCTTTCTAGCATGGGCTTCTGTGCAACCATCAGGAGTCTCTGTCCCTTCCAGCCTCATATGGCCTTTTTTTTTTTTTTTTTTTTTTCCGCCTATATATAAATAATGAAAAAGTGGAGCTGCCAAGACTTCTGGACTGGGCCTGACCCTAATGTCTTTGTGTCTCCTGCACAGTTGATGGACTTCCTACAGAGAAAAGGATTGCATCTGGAGAGCTTAGAAATAACAAAAAAAGTTTAAATAGACCTTGGGTTTTGAGTTTGCCTTCTTTGCTAGCTTTAAGAATATCTTTTTGCTTCATTCCAATCCGTTAGTTAATAAATAATGGTATGTATTCTCTCAGGATGTCTGCATTTCACCAGGCTTCCTTCCATTTTATGCTAGGAAAATTCCAGTATTTTAGGAAGAGTAAATTTGAGGATGTACTTAATTTACTCGTTATCCTATATGGATATCCATAACATGGAAATACAAGAAATGCAGTGTTGTTTTTATTCTATTGGTGGTGTTTCTTAAGTAGCTTTACATTTCAGAGCAATAATCTCAATAGTTGAGATTGAGAGTGAAAACTTAAAAACAGCATTTTTTCACTCCACACCTAAGGTGAGTCTTTGAGGGAATAGGGGGTTTCACACATTATATTTTGTTTGGAGAGACAACTGTAAGTGAAAGAGAAAATTATTTTACACTTGAAAATATTCTAATAAAATAATCTAAATATGGGGAGGTGGGATAGAATGTCATCTTGAGCAAATTACGTAACATTTTTCATTGTCAATGCCCTGATCTGTCAAGCAGGGATAGTGGTAAATTGCCTTTCAAGTTGCCACAAATATTAAGTGAAATACTATTTATAAAATGCCTGGTATAATGTGGATACTTGGTAGTTAACTACAAAGGTCTTTTGATATCCCTACGTAAGAATCCTATAAATTCTTGACCTCCAGCCCAAGGTGACAGTTCTATAGCCTCATAGTATGGTGTTTTTTTCTTTGGTACTTTGCATATTCTTCTTTTTATTGGATCTATTTTATAGGCAGACTATTAGTTCTTTGAGCCAGGAGGCTTTAGCTTTTTTGCATTACACCTCTTATTGTACCTTTTAAAAGGAAAGTGTTGCAGAAATGGTGAATGAAACTGGAATGGACAAGAATTATTGACAGTCTTGTTATTTTGTAGCTCCTACTTCTCCACCCAAGGATGTGACAGTTGTGAGTAAAGAGGGGAAACCCAGGACCATAATTGTAAATTGGCAACCTCCCTCAGAAGCCAATGGCAAAATTACAGGTAAGATGCCTTTGAGTGTGTATCTGTTCTCTGCTGGGCAGAAGCACTCCAGCCCAGGACTGTGTGGTTGGAAGAAGTGGGAGTCCAAACGTTGGCTTGATCATTTTATGAGACTCAGGAAGTCAGGGTGGTCCTTGAAAGTGGACCAAGGGGGTGTTTGCTCATAGTAATGTAAAAATGAATTGCAACTCACTGTGTGAAAGTGTGATAGGTGATAGTACATTAGACAATCTTTGGCTACAGTGGAGCCTTACGGACATATTTATTTTCATCGGAAAAGCTGTTCTTCTCTGCCTCTGACTAGATGATTTTTAGAGTTAAAAATCAGAATGCCTGATTCTACAGGGTAATACCCAGTAAATACAGATCCAGCTCTTTTAACCTGAAGCCCCCAAAAGCCCATTAGACTTTTAATTCCATTTTTCCCCCACGCCTGCTACTTCAGCTTCCTGTGCTCTAACACTAGAGTTAGAAGTTTGAATCAGCCTAGGTCTTTGAAGGGACCTGGGATTTTTCCTTGGTCTTCCAGAGAACTTTCCACAGTAGAGGACACTATGCTTTCCTCAGCTTCATCAGGGAGGAAAGCCTGACTGGATTTAGCTGTCAATTATTCCCCTTGGAACCTCTGCTTTATGTCGCTACAGCTTCTTAGGATACATCCTAAGGAGCAGGCATTTGCTTTCTGAAGTTCCTTTGTATGAATAAGGGGGCTGAAAGCATGAATAAGGAATGAATAAGGATGAATAAGGAAACTGAAAGCATTTCTTAATATTGTTCTGCTTAGACTTTCAGTTAGAATTCCTTCCCATAAGGTATCTATCTGTACCATTTTTTAGGTTTTTGATCTTACCTCTTCCATAAAAGAATGAAGCATGACTTGACCTGGATTACATTTTATTTTGTCTTTAAAAACCAGTGCATTTTTGCACTGTGTAGGTCAGGTAGGCATGTGGTTGTCTCTTCTTGCCTCCACCATAGAGAGTGACTGCCCCCTGGTGGGAGTCTCGGGTCATGTTTCCCTGTGGCTTCACTCCCTTCCAAGTGTGGGAGAGCTTTAGTAAAAGGTACCGCCCACACCTCCCAGGTCTGCCAGAGTTTTTCTCCGGGGAAATCATACTGGTGAGGGCTAAAGCAGCATGGTGGGCCAGTGTTGGTTTTCAAAAGTGCATTATTTTAATCGTAGACCCTTGGTGGGTACATTTTTCAAACATTAAGACGTTGAAGTGATTGGGTTGTTTTCTTAGTTTCTGAGAGTTCTTAACCCTCTTTTCTTATTGTAACTACTTTTATTGCTTTAACTGCTAATACAGATGTTAACTTACAGCCTGGCAGTGTTGAAATTATGGTTTTTCTCTATATGATGTTTAGAGTAGCATTTTGAATGCATTTTACTATTGGCTTTTAATCAGTAACTGGTTCTGTATTTGTATATGCTATAAGATATGTCTTTATTGACTTACTGATTCCAAAAGAAAAGGCAGGAATAAGATATCTTTTCTCATTTCCTCCTTTGGACAGGTTACATCATATATTATAGTACGGATGTGAATGCAGAGATACACGACTGGGTTATTGAGCCTGTTGTGGGAAACAGGCTGACTCACCAGATACAAGAGTTAACACTTGACACACCATATTACTTCAAAATCCAAGCTCGAAACTCAAAGGGCATGGGACCCATGTCTGAAGCTGTCCAGTTCAGAACACCTAAAGGTAAAGCTCCACTAAATAGTGTTTTATTCCGTGTCTCGTTAGTGGGGCCATGCTTGCACCTATCACTGTAGCATATAGAGACTATGGAGAATACAAGAAGCCCTGATGGTGAGCTTATGAACCGAAGTGTGAACATTTACCTCAAAATGATCCCTCACCCACCCATTGACCACAAGTCAGTGCTCCCTAGGTTACTGGGCTAACCGTGTCACATACAAGGCTGTTCAAGGCAGGTGAATGGCAGCGATCTCAGAGTTTTTAACCAGTCAGATCAGATGCGATGCTCTTGGTTCTGAGGTAGCGTAATAGCATATTATTGTGATGGATATTTCCCTTTCAACACATGCAGGCTCTTAACCTGAAAGTCTTACTTGTGGAGAGAAAGACACTAACAAGAGCTTTGAAGAAAACTCTAGATGAGACAGTGAAGATAAAGTACTGAACAAAGTGAGCCTAGGAATAAAGTTAGTTGGGGACTGAGTCTGTGGAAATGTGGAAATCATGTATGGATTTCTTTTCTGTTAGCACTGAAACTAAGACTCAATTTGTTTGGAAGTTTGTGGGGTTTTATTTTTTTTCCTTTAAAAATTCTGCTTGTCCCACCTTCAAAGCTTGTGATCCTTGCTCTTGTTTTTTCTCCCCCTGTGCTTGGCCTGTTAGCGGACTCCTCTGATAAAATGCCTAATGATCAAGGTAAATCAGTAGATGGCCTCTCTCTCCTTTCCTCTCTTTTGTGACCTACTCTTACTAGCATTTTGTTGTTTTTGTTCCTTTTTTTTCCCCCCTGAAAATCAGTACTGTGTGTTAAAATCCACATTATTCATTGGCCAAAGTGGAGTTGAGTCCATGTTTGTGGCACTTGGGGTATCTGAAAAGCTGGGAATTGACTTAGGAGCTAAATAGGGGGAAACTGAGGAGAGTAAATGAAGTTCTTCAGCTGTAGGAGATTGGCCTTAAGTGTGGGTCCCTTTGTCCTCTGTGCTATGATATTGAAATTCTGTAACCATGATAGGCATTTGGACCAGTATGACAGCAAACAGTTTGTCATACTCGTAGCATCTAGGATTGCATTAGTATCTCTAGATGAAAAGTGGTAATCAAATTCCGCAAATACCCTATTTTCCTCCCCCACCCGGACCAATAATCTACACATTTACCCTACTGAATTGTGTGATAATCTGTGACAGAATTAGTACTATTTATTCTGTTAAATAAGCTTAATTCAGAGCTCTTTTTCTGTTTCTTCCCTTAAATACATCTGCTCATTTTAAAAGAGATAGGAACAATTTAAAATGGAAAGTTAGAAAGTATAGGCCTGAGTGTCACCATTCTCGAAATTGTGTCAGCATAGTTTTTCCACTGTAATTGAGATGGTGAAGAGGTAACTGAACTGTGGTTTTCATCTCTGAGGAGTCAGCTAAAGTTGGTATCTGTTCTCTATACTGAGAGCAATGGAAGTAAAGTTGATCGTTGCTTTCAAGGTTTAAGAGTAGTTTTTAGAAGGTGCCTGGGTGGCTCAGTGGGTTAAGCTGCTGCCTTCAGCTCAGGTCATGATCTCAGGGTCCTGGGATCGAGTCCCACATCGGGCTCCCTGCTCAGCAGGGAGTCTGCTTCCTCCTCTCTCTCTCTCTCTCTGCCTGCCTCTCTGCCTACTTGTGATCTCTCTCTGTCAAATAAATAAATAAAATCTTTAAAAAAAAAAAAAAAGAGTAGTTTTTAGAAATAAAAAGTCTTGGGGTGCCTCGCTGGCTCAGTTGGTGGACCATGTGATTCTTGATCTTGGGGTTGTAAATTTGAGTCCTACATTAAATGTAGAGATTACTTAATAAAATCTTTTATTAAAAGATTTTTTAAAAAGAAGAAGAAGAAAGAAGTTGTCTTTGGATCTTGTTAATGGCAAGGAAAAGTCAGACTTGAGGCTGCCTGTTTCAGGGCTTTGGAAATATATTTGCACTCAATGAGTCTTTTGTTGTATGTTGGACGTGTGTATGCGTAAGGCACCCTAGTGATGGTGGACATTTTGACTCAAGTGTGAGAACAGGAAAGTAACTATACTGTGTGCACATGGAGTACAAATGTGCTCATTGTTCTCCCCCCACTCTTATCCCCACTGGATAAGCCAGAGTCTTGCTTGTGCCACTCCTCTGGCCTTTAAAATTCTTTACCCATAGTTCTTTTTGGTGTTTGGTTAATCCTTGGAATTTCTATTCATAGGTTATATTTAAAAGAAAAAATACTGGGAAATAGGGGAATTAAACCATTTTATTTTATTGGCAAAATATACTCTTTGGCAATTATTTACACAACATGATACTCTGGATAGTTGGGCTCATGTGTGGGCTCCCTGAAAAGTAAGCACACTTAAATCTGAAGAACCTCATGGGGGCTAAGCCATCTCCTCCAGCTAGACTTCATCCCAGTGAAAAGAGCAGCTGGACCCCTAACATACAGTGTGTACCATTTGGGAGCAGTCATGGCCACGGAAGTCAGGGGATGAAGGAACAAGTATGGACAACAGAAAAAGAATCAGGGACTGAGTTTAATATGCCCTTTTGGGTATGCAGCAACTTCTGTTCCTTTGGGAGTTTTGAACTTCTGGAAACAGAAAACATTGTTTTCATCTCTGTATTTATTCTGTTAAGTGAACTATATACAGAAATGTTCAGATTTTAATTTTTCATTTAGTCAACTCTGATATGACATTAGCTGTAATGTTTTATAGAAACGCATCTAGTTTGTGTATTTCTAGTAAAGCTTTATTTGTAGAAATAATTATTTATAAGTGTTTTCTGAAGCTTCATGCTCTGTGCCTCTGCAAAGAGAAAGGTGATGTTCTTCCCTAAAACTTTATTATATATGTGATAATAGTAGCTAACATTTGTTGAACATTGGCTGTGTGTCAGGCAGTATTCAGAATATTTTATAGGAGTAAATTTCCATTTAATCTTCAACACAGTTTTGTGAAGTAGATACCATTATTATTGCTGTTCTGCGATGAAGAAACTGAGACTCAAGAATAATGAATAACTTGCCAGAAGTCCAGTACGTGGTAGACCAGTATTCAATGCAGGCAGTGTGCTCTGTTAACCATGAGCAGCTTTGACTTCACAGTTCTTTCACACCTTCTTCAGGAGGAATCCAAACGTTGGATTGACGAATGCCTTTGCTGTATTGGGAAAGGATTCCTTCTATTTGCTTTTCCCAAGCAACTTTTCCTATAAATGTGAAGCATAAAGTTCAGGACCAAGAATACAAATTACTAAAAAAAAAAAAAAAACCTGATCTTTGTGTTTTATGAAGTCTGTTTGTGAGGTGGTCCCAAGCCCAAGATCAGCAGCCTCACTCATTATATTTTATGACAGTGAATTAGGAGATGGTATCTTGGTGAGCAACAAGAGGGAAGACTTTGTTTTTCCATCCTTGGGTATTTGGGTAACTGAGCAGGAACCAAGAACCGATTTGAACTTCCACATACCTTCCTGCTCCTGCTTAGGGTATCCTTATATTGGAAAAGGCAGCTTTATAATTTGGGGGGAAAATCCAAACACTACTGACACCTACTAGGAGATCAACATAGCCAAGTCCTTTAGAAAAGTCCACTTCCATAATGCAGAAGTCAGCCTAACTGGTCCCTTGATTCCTTTTCTGAGAGAAGCTACTTTTGCCAAAAGTGCTCTGAGTGGTCTTGCAGGAACTGTTTCCTGGGCGAGAGAAATGTGTGTGCTCCCACCATGTGAATAGCAAGTGGCAGTCTGTTTCCACACTAGATACAGCCATGGCCCAAGGGATACAGCCTTTCAGATGCCTCATTGCATAGAAAGCTATACCTTAGTTTGCTTTGCACAGCCCATTTTGTGCCCTGTTGTTTATGTGCTACTTCATTTCCTCATGGACAGAGTAGACTGAAAATAATTTTTTTGTAGAAAACATTCACTAGCTGTGAAGTCGACTCATCCCACCAATGGCTTGGGTCATTACTGACATGATTTCTTCTCCTTCAGCCTCAGGGTCTGCAGGAAAAGGAAGCCGGCTGCCAGACCTAGGATCCGACTACAAACCTCCAATGAGCGGTAAAGCTTTTTTGCCCCCCTGTGGGCATGACATGGTTTTGCTTGAATTTCGAAATGTCTTTTGTAGTTTTCTCTGTGGTGGGTTATACCATGTTAACCTATTTTCTTTTATTCAGTAGAATTAACTTTAGGCATTTTGGGGCAAAAGTCTGCTAAACTACTGTAAACCCATTCATTATCCATAAGTAAGATCGTTTCCCCCACATACCCAACTTAAAGTAAGATTAGTTCTAAACAAATGAGTCTTCCTTTGTGCCACTGCCTGCCTCTAGAAAAGAATTAGAATCTTGTTCTCAAAAATAAGCCCTCTAATGGGATTATCTATCACCTAGAATAAGCCAAAGAAATGCTTCATGACTTACTGTCCACACTGCTTACCACAGTGTTTTAATTTGGGAATTCTAAAAAATTCTTCCCACTCTCCTAGCCAGCTTAAGAGCTGGTGCCTTCTAACTCCTTAAATGATGGCACCTACTTCTCTACAGAACTTCACTATTTATAAGTTACTTTCACACCCGAAATTATATTTGATCTTCATAACACTGTAAAGCACAGAGAACAGATATTCCCATTTTACACATTAAGAGACTCAGTGGAGGGGCGCCTGGGTGGCTCAGTAGGTTAAGCCTCTGCCTTTGGCTCCAGTCATAATCCCAGGGTCCTGGGATCGAGCCCCGCATCGGGCTCTCTGCTCAATGGGGAGCCTGTTTCTCCCTCTCTCTTTGCCTGCCTCTCTGCCTACTTATGGTCTCTCTCTCTCTCTCTCTGCCTAATAACTAAATAAAAATAAAAATCTTTAATAAAAAAAAAGAGAGACTCAGTGGAGAAGTAATGTGCCTAAACCCACCCATTAATTATGGAAGTCCTAGAACCAAAATCCAGGGCTTCCGACTCCTGATTGTGACGTTTCCACTGTCACACACAGCCTAGTAGGCCTGGGGTTCTGTACCAGATATGGGAATCTGAGTCCTAGGCTGAGTTCTAGGACTCTGCACTTTTCCTCCTAGAATGCGTGTGTTGTATTTATGTGCAGTCCATGGTATAATATTCAAGGCTGTGAGGAAAGCAGCTGTTTTCTTGTTTTTCATTTATACATTCATTCATTCACCCATGTTTATGAAGGTTCAGGTTCAATGTAACAGGCTATGTATGGGAGCAAAAGCAGTGAGTAACAAAGCAACTGGAAAGGGAAAGCTTCACAGAAGAGGGGAAGTCTGACCCAGATATGAAAGGATGCGTGGAAGATGGCTAAATGTCACGGGGCAAGGGGTGTTGAGCATTTCAGGAAGCACCAACAGCATGTGCAAATGCATGGCCGCCAAAACCAGCCAGCTCTCTTCAGGGATCACACTGCCTGGAGGCAGGCTGGAGATTTTCGAATTAGATGAGGTGGAGGTTAGAACCAACCTTCCAGAAGCTCAGGTACCATTGCTGCAAAATGTGGGCTTCACCCTGCTCATAGCATGTGTAAGACACCTTGTACCACGGGTGAGCTGTGATCTCCGTTCCTTGAGTACCGACTGTTACGACTCTGGTGAATGAAGAAAGAGTTGGGGCTGAGATAATGAAGTCAGAGAGAGTGGTTAAGCAGCTATTGCAGTAGCCCATATGAGGCTTGAGAAATGGCCTGTCATAATGTCCCTGGCAGGACCTGCTCCCTCGGCAGCTCGCTCTCACCCTGTCTTAATGGGAGCTTTCAGTCCTCTCAGAAGCCAGAGGGCAGATATAGTTAAGTGGGAATTCATCTCTGGCAGGGGAGAGCTGCCACCACCACCTCTGCAGGCCCCCACGCCCCAGCTCCCCAGCTCTGAATGCAGGGCCTTCCCCACCACACACCCTGCCCAATAACTCAGCACTGTTCTTAATAAAAGCTTTTCAGTTAAAGGCCCAGTATGGTCTAACTTTATTGGCCCCTAGTTCTGTAGTCTTTCCCAAATGTAAAAATGTTTTATTAAAGTTCAGTATGTACAATTTAAGTTGTCTATCTGCTTACTTTTTTTCTCAGAAATGAGGAATAAAAACAATTAAACCAAATGGAGAAGAAGAAGCTCTCAAGCCCTCCTAAATCAGCCCAGATTTTAGCACTGTGCTTAGATGTAGCCTATAAAAGCCATACGACCAGAAGCTGGGAGGTCAGCTAATGCAGTTATGGAAGGGGCTCCCACTCTAAGTACACCTTGAATTAGATAAAAAGTTTATAAACCAGGGTTGTATTTGGGAATCAGATTCCCAAGCCATAGCTTCATGTTAGGGATTTCTTCCCCAGTCTCCCAGACTTGTAGAAAGATTCTTCCTAAACATTTCTAGAAACTAAATACTCATTACTTGGTAAGGCAGCTCTGACTGTTGAACAGGAGAGAGAATAGCTGGAAAGAAAGATATCAGCTGTCAATGGCAGTCAGAGCCGTGTGGTGGGATTTCCCATGTTTTATAAATGAGCATGTGTGACTTTTATAACGAGGTGGGAAGGGAAGAAATGTGTTTCAGAAAATAGAAGAACAAGAGTTCGAATACAGCTAGATTACAAGAGGCCTTGATACAAAACGGCCCTCATCCTGTAAGCAACGAGGAAATAAAACAGGAAGAAAAAGAAGCTAAGTTTCCTCAGGGTCTTCAGTGATCTGGCCTCTGCCTTTTCGTGCTCACTCTCTTTCCTCTAACTTTGCTTCTCTCCCCTTGCTTGAGCAACATTGCCGCCTTTCTCTTCCCTTCCCTGCCAAGCTCATTCCTGCCTTAGGATCCTTCCACTAGCTGTTCCGTCTCTCGTGAACATTCTTCCTCCAGATCTTCGCATGGTGGGATCTTTCTTGTCACTCAAATCTCAGCTCAAATGCCATTTCCTCAGAGAAGTTTTTTCCAACCACTCGGTCTAAAATGGCCACCCACTCTGTATCATATCCCGTCATTTTATTTTTTTCTTAGCAGTTATTACTAATAATTTCTTGTTTATTTTCTGCCTGTACCCCAGCAATCATATCTTTGTTGTACACTCTTGCATCCTTAGTACCTAGAACAATGCCTGGCACATAGTAACTACTCAGTTAATATTTGTCAGACTAATGCATATGTACAGATCTACTCTTTCCTGAAACTGATTAAGAGAATTAACTTTGCAAAGACTATATTTATAAAAGCAGACTGTATTTTTCTTTTTCTTTTCCCAGACTGTATTTTTCAAGTAATTTTTGTGATCTCAGACATCTGAATGTGGAGAAGAACTTAGCTTTCTCTGAATGTACATTTCTTAAATGCTTTTGAAAATCATGATCTAAATGATTTACAAATGATGCTTTATAAGACAAATTTATGCATAATATGACATAAGATACCAGGCGGGGGGCAGGCCCTTCATTTGTCCAAGTATAATGTTTACTTTAATTCAGGAAGCCATCACTAAACACAGCTTTGTGCAAGACACTGTGTTAAGAACTGTACATAGCACATAAACTTGGCTCTGTAGATTGCATGAGACACTTGTATCCAAGGCAATGAATGTATTACAGAGACTCTCACATGAAGTTTCCATACTCTGAGTGTATGCATTTTTTGAATTCTCGAACTCTAACAGACGTACCGGTTTTCCCTCTACAGGTAGTAACAGCCCGCATGGAAGTCCCACCTCTCCCTTGGACAGTAGCATGCTGCTGGTCATCATTGTTTCTGTTGGTGTTGTCACCATTGTGGTGGTTGTGGTCATTGCTGTCTTTTGCACCAGGCGCACCACCTCTCACCAGAAAAAGTAAGGAGCCCCAAATGTGGCCCATGGTTTTTGTTATCTATTCTTTTGTTCCTCTGTGACTTCTGTAATTGGAGTTGTACAAAGAGATTAAACATTCAGTATAGTTGACCCTTGAACAATGTAGGGATTAGGGGTGCTGACACCCCCCATGCAGTCAAAAATCCACATATAAATTTTAAGTTTTGACTTCTGCAAACTATGAGTAGCCTACTATTGACTGAAAGCCTTACTGATAAACTATTAACACCTATTTTGTATGTTATATATTATATGTAATACATATTATATATCACATATGTAATATATATTATAGACAAAATTTTTTTTATTTTTACAAAAAAGAAAGCTAGAAAAAAGAGAGTGATTAAGAAAATCATAAGAAGAGAAAATACATTTACAGTGCTATACTGTATTTATCAAAAAGAGTCCACACATGGATACCAAGCATTAACCCTAATCCTACATCTGGAAAGTGGGTTCCTGAACACATGATAAGAAAAGCTGAGAAGCAGCCCAGTTATTCTGGAGAAGACCCCCAAATATTTAAGAATTGGTGGTATTTCTGAAAATGGACGTAAAGGTAAAGATAAAAACAGAAAGAAAAATTGAATATCTGTTAAAGCATATTTAGAGCCCCCAAATCCCTTCTTTGCCTCAGCCCAGTAGATGGCTGCATGTCTCTTACTGCCCAAGGAGAAGTCTGGGGTTTTATTCTCTGGCAAGATCTCTGAACTATAGAGTGTCAGGTACATACACTAGCCCAAACCCTAACCCCTACCTGTAACCCTCTAGAGAGGTCTCTCAATTGCAGGATATTAGGCACATACCCTCTTGCTGGCCCCAACTCTAACCCTGGATATGAGGAGGAAAAAAGGAAGATGTAGTGAGTGTGTGTGTGTGTGTACACACACACTGAAATACGCAGCCATAAAAAAGAGGGAGATCTTGCCATTTGCAACTACCTGGATGGAGCTAGAGAGTATTACGCTAAGTGAAGTAAGTCATTCAGAGAAAGACAAATACCATGTGATTTTTCACTCTTGTAGAAATTAAGCAAAACAAATAGGCAAAGGGGGAAAAAAAGAGGCAAACCAAGAAAGAGACTGTTAACTACAGAGAACACACTGAGGCTACCAGAAGGGAGGTGGGCAGGGGGTGGGTGAAAGAGGTGAAGGGGATTAAGGAGGGCACTTGTGAGGAGCCGATGATGTATGGATGTGTTGAATTACTATATGGTACGCCCAAAACTAATATTACACTGTATATTAACTGGAATTTAAGTAAAAACTTTTTTAAAAGTCTGCGTGTAAACGGACTCCCCAGAGTTCAGTCCCATATAGTTGAAGGTTACCTGTGCACGAAAAATGATGTTTTAAATATTTGTAAGTGAAATGCAGAATGGCTCTTCTTATAAATGTGTATTGGTGTTCTGGCAGGAAAAAGGTGCATACTCAAAACGGGGGAAGGAAGTTTAATGAGGGGACTGTTTACAGAGTCACAGGTAGGGCTAGGAGACAAGGTAGAGATGTTCAAGGACCAGCAGCCATGATAGGCCACTGTCACCCTTAGGCCTGAGAGGGCAAGAGGTCTTTCTGAAGAACAGAGAGCCATGTTCAGACGTCTGAAGCAGTAGGAAAGGGCTTCTTGACAGGAGCTGGGTGTGGTGGGAGGAAGGTGTCCTCTGCCAGCCTCTAGTGCTGCAGGGAGGGGACAGGATTAAAAACACCTGCTACTCTCCAATCTCTTGCCTGTGTCTTCACTCAGCCAGACCCATCAGAAACCAGGAGCAGGTTGCCAAGTAAGGCAGGTAGAGGTCATTTAACTCAACCTCTTGAGTCACAGAGGGGAGAGGAGAGGTCTGGAGAGGGAAGTGGACCGTGTCCAGCCTTGCCGGTAGCTGCTTTGGAGTACTGTTTGTGTAAGCACATGGTGAGCCAGACACCCAGGAGTTTAGGGGCATTCTTACAGGCTTTTTCATGGCACAGATGCCACCTGAAATGGAAGAGGACCATAGACCTCTTATTCTACATCTAATTTAAGAATATTTTTCAAGGGGTGACTGGGTGTCTCAGATGGTTGAGCCTCCGACTCTTAATTTCAATTCAGGTCATGATCTCAGAGTTGTGACACCGAGCCCCCACGTCAGGCTCCACAGTCAGTGCAGAGTCTGCTTGAGTTTCTCTCTAAAATAAATTTTTAAATCCTTAAAAAATTTTTTTTCAAGAAGTGCTACCAAGTGTGAAAGCTTAGGACTGGCAGGTGGGGGGGAGAATACTGATTTTGTGAATAAGATAGTCTCATTTATAATTGGCATATCAAATTAGCAGAGGGGTCAAATGACTGTGAGCCCTGAACTCCTCTGGGATGTTGAGAGTTGTGGTAATTGTCTAGAGCAGATAGCAAGGTGACTCAGTTATAAGATTGTTTGATAACAGCCTATGCTCCTAACTTAAGAGGATCCCTGACCCTAGACAACTTTCACCTCACATACAGCATCTGGCCAGCAAGACAGAATACCAAAAATAAAAAGATTCCTGAGTTACCCCTAATAGCAAAAAACACGTGTGGGCAATAAAATGACTTTAATTGGTGGGTCCTAAAAGATGATAAGATGGAGATATTGCTCCATAAAAGAGAAAGGCAAGTTCACGTCAGTGTTTATGATTATCCCTCAGACTTGGTCTGCCCAAGGCAAGACAATGCATGTGTTTAATGACAATAAATATGTTTGTTTTCAGTATAGAGGACAAGTACAGATTGCCCTGTCATTGCCACTGGATATGGCTTTATGTCACTTTGTGTATGTTTTTGTGAGGTGTTTAATTTTTCTTTTGCCCAAACAAAATAGCTTACCATAGATTGCATTGCATCTGTTTCCCAAGGGAGCAGGGGGCTCCTTTTATAAACTTTCTGGTCACTGCTTCTTAAACCTCTCCCTGTCTCCTTTTGATATGGAAAACTGTTTCCCTTAAACACATCAGCAGTGATGTTATTTCTACTCTAGAACTTGTCTGCAGGCTTCTTTGTTCAGCATTTCAAATGTATCTACTTTTATGAACTTGGTTTTATATCTAGTTTCAGAAATCTTGATATCTTTATTTAAAAGAATCTAAAAAACAAAGTGATGGAATTCCTTAGTGCTTTGGGGATTTAAAATTAAAAGTAAATTTAAAGAAGCACTTATTCTTTAGACTGAGAGGTAGAAAAGTGAGTTAGTAATAGGCTCTGTCCTTTGAATCTGCAAATCCTACAGATTTGGGTCCTTTTGCTTAAAAGAATTGTGTCGAGTCTTCATGGGGCTTCTCCTCTCCCTTTCCCAATGACCATCTTTCCAGCCATTCCATGAACCACTGAAAAATATGTATGAGCTTTTCTTCATACTTGTTTTCCCCTCTGAGGAAGTATCTCCCATTTCAATTATAGCTGCTTATGGACACTTAAAATTCAAAGCTGACTGAGTATTTATGGCCTAGCCCCTTAGTGCTTCTCAACACATTCCTCATTCGCTACCTCAACCTTAGCAGATGAGAACTACCTCCAGGTACCACCATATGATCCAAAACCTCCTTCAGTGTACTTCCTCCTACCGGAAGCCAGTTCTCCGTTAACCCTCTGGATCTCAGTGGCTCTCATCTTTCTAAGAACTTATACTTGCTGTTCTCCCCTCCACACAGCTAACCTTTCACTCTCTTAGCTTTGTCTCTTCAGCAAGTAAGTGTGCTTATACCTCTTTTATCTTAAATCATTATAATTACAACCCATATTCTACTCCCCACTAGCTGTTTACAAAGCCATCCTTCCCATCACCACAGAATCTCTTGATTACTGTATATACTCGTGCATTCTTTCATTGCCTGCTGATGCTTCATTTCTTGACGATCTGGATTCTGCTCCTACCACTTCACCGAATTGCTTTTGCTGAGGACCGATGACCTCCATATTGTTAAAGCCAGGAGACATTTTTTTTGTCCTTATCTTAATCTCTCAGCAGTATTTTTAACTCAGCTACTCCTTCCTTCATGAAATACTCTCTTCTCCTGTATGTCATGATTGTATGTTCTTTTTCACATATCCTCATTATCTACCCAGCCATCAGACCTTCCTCGGGACCTGATCCTAGACTTACTTCTCTATGCTCCCCCCCCCAGTGCTGTCTACTCCCATGGCTTCATTTACTGTCTGCATTCCAGTTACTTCTGTGTTTCTATCTCTGGCCAAAGCCACTCTCTGAGTCTCAGACTTGCACATTCTGTTGCCTCTTCTACGTTTTCTCTTGAATGTCTCAGGGGCACTCACCATGTTCAAGACAGAATTTATAATCTTTTCTGTCAAGCCTGCTTCTACCTCCATTAATTACAATATGAGTAAATGACTTAGCTTCAAACTCTTGCTTCTATGCTCCCGCCCCACCCCACATCATTTATTCACCAAGTCTTGTCATTTCTGCCTCCTAAATAGATGGCACATCTGCCTCTTCTCTCCATTCCACTGTCCTAGACCACTGTCAGTCATGGCTAAGACCGGTGCAGTAGTATCCTAACTAGTCTCCTATTCTTTCCCCCACCCCATAAATCCATTCTTCATACCACAGTTGGAATAATTGTTTAACTCAGAATTGGTCTCCTTACTCTTCTGCTTAAAACCACATAGTGGTTTCTCATCTCATAGATGGAGGTCAAACTCTTGGCAGGTCTCCAAAAGCTCTTCATGATCTAGGCTACCTTTGCAGCATCATTTCATCATTCTCCACATTGTTCACTGTGCTTCTGCTACTCAGGACTTCTTACGGGCCCTCTGATATACCAGGCTGTTGTGTTCTGCTTCAAGGCTTTGACATAAGCTGATTTAATCACCTGCAAAGCATCTTCTTCCCTTCCTCCTTTAAGTCTTAACTTCAGTGTCACTTCTTTCTCCAGCTTTGTCCTAGCTACCTTATGCCAACTATTAAAAAATAACTATAACACTTGGCATTTCATTAAGCTCAGAATATTTTAAAATAATGAGATCAACATCTGTCTTCCTCACTTGACCAGAAATGCTGAGGGCACAGCAGTCCAGTACAGGGATTGTCTGACATACAGTGGGTACCTAATAAATGCTTATTGAGTGGATAAGTGAGTGTGAGTGAGTGAATAGAGAAATTAAGGCACAGAGAAGTAGGCGCTGTCATCCATTTTTCATTTTTATTCATTTGGTAGTCCTAGATTTGGGTTCCCTGAAATGTTCCCTTCCTCTTTTATGAGCCATAGACTCCACCTCTACTCCAATGTTATATTTCTAATTAGTGTTCTCGCTATATTAATTGGAAGTTGAGAAACCTTCTGCTTTAGAGACAACTTAATTTTAAAATGCTGTCTAGTCTGCTGATAATAAAAAAAAAAGTCACAATGCAGTAGTCAAATATGCCCTTTTATGTATCTTGAAATATGTGTGGACAAAGCAGAGATACATTTACTGTTCACAAAAGTAAACTTCTTTCCCGTCTTCTGTTGTTTTGTATGTGTGTTTTTAGTTTCTGCCTTTACTTAAGGCATCTCTCAGAAGGGCGGTTTTAATCATTCAAGCCTTTTCACAAATAAGTTCAAAAGAGCTACTTAAAAAAAAAGAAACCCTGGGTGGCTCAGTGGGTTAAAGCCTCTACCTTCGGCTCAGGTCATGATCCCAGCGTCCTGGGATCAAGCCCCGCATCGGGCTCTCTGATCAGCAGGGAGCCTGCTTCCTCCTCACTCTCTGCTTGTCAAATAAATAAATAAATAGAAACCCACGTGGGGCACCTGGATGGCTCAGTGGATTAAAGCCTCTGCCTTCGGCTCAGGTCATGATCTCAGGGTCCTGGGATTGAGCACTGCATTGGTGTCTCTGCTCAGTGGAGAGTCTCCTTCCTCCTCTCTCTCTGCCTGCCCCTCTGCCTACTTGTGATTTCTCTCTGTGTCAAATAAATAAAATCTTTAAAAAAAAAAAAAACCCTCTTAAATTTTTGCCTAGGAAGCGAGCTGCTTGCAAATCAGTGAATGGCTCCCACAAGTACAAAGGGAACTCCAAAGATGTCAAACCCCCGGACCTCTGGATCCATCATGAGAGACTGGAGCTGAAACCCATCGATAAGTCTCCAGACCCAAACCCCATCATGACTGATACTCCAATTCCTCGTAACTCTCAAGATATCACACCAGTTGACAATTCCATGGACAGCAACATCCATCAAAGGCGGAATTCTTACAGAGGTGCAGATTGTCCCCAAATGTGGGAGAACTATTTCCATTTAAATCATTTTCCATTTCCTACAGTTGCCTGAATTTGGCGATTCCTACGTGAGGTTAGGTTTAAAGAAATGTGTATTGTGAGATTTGGTCAACATCTGATAAAGAATAGATAGTTTGGAAAAACATAGCTTGTTACTGGGGAGAGGTTCCGTGCCCAGATGAGACAGCCTTCTAGATCCGTTAGGTCTCTTCTCAGGTGTCAGCAACTTGATACCGAAGCATTTGAGACAACCTCGCCTATGTCTGTACGTTTCATCCTCTCCCTTCCTTTAGAGTCTGCCTCTCTTTGTGGTGGTCAGAATGTTTTTGGTCTGGACACTCAAACTCCAGACTGAAGCATGGTAGGCGACATTATGTCAACTGCACTGACTCTCAGCAGAGACTCCTCTAATGGGCTCCTGATCATTTTCCTTGTTTTTCACTTCCTGCAGAATCATCTTGTCCCCATTATATTGTTTGCGAGTTCTGACCCCTCCACTGGGAGTGTTTTACCACTGAGGCTGCTTAGTGGCCTGGGGCACACGCTTATAACTAACGTCCATATTTGCTGTCTAGGGCATGAATCAGAGGACAGCATGTCTACACTGGCTGGAAGGCGGGGAATGAGACCAAAAATGATGATGCCCTTTGACTCCCAGCCACCCCAGCGTAAGTGAAACCTCTCATTTCCCCTGTGCTGCCAGTCTACCCAGTTGTCCTGGGGAGCCACTACAAATGATGTCTTTGACTTCATGTGATCCTGACACAAAAGATGACCCACTGAGGCTTTGGCATCTTGGCAAGAAATACCAGACACTTTTGTATTTTGCAATTTATATCTTTCTTGAGATAAATAAGCTAAAAAGCCAACTACCCCAGTCTCCCAGGAACAGAGAAGTAACCAGTCTCCCTAACAGTAAGCACGGCATCTGTACAGGAGGGTGGAGAAGCGTCATTCTAGGCTGGAGCTAAGGATAGCTGGATGTCACAGTATTCCTTAGACTTCCTGACACACATTCAGTGTTGATGGACACCTGTCATTTTTTTAATTAACTGACTTTATATTTTAGAGGATTTTTAAGTTTACAGAACAGAGTTTTTGAAACAAAATTTTTCAACCTTAATTTACCATGCTTCACTTTGATAAACATAAAAGTTACTTGGCCTCCTTTAATAATATTTGAAATTCACAGTAAGTTTGAAAACCAAAAAACAGTGGAACAAACCAATGCTTTTGTTCAAACTACTGTGTCTTCTCCCTTGTCACTGTTTTCAAGGTAGGGAGGCCATTCTGACCGGCTAGCACAGTGGGGCTTTCAGGTGAGGGTCCCCTGTGCCATCCTACAGTGAAAAAGCCACCTACCTACTGATAACAAGTTTTTCCAGTTCTGTACCAGAAGTATTTGTTGTAAGCTGAACAGATACCCAGTAAGCTGTAGCACTGTCAGACACCTAGATTCAAATCCTGAAAGCATCTACTCGATCACTTTTCAGTTTAACCTAAATGAGCTTTTGAGTTTTTTATTAATTTCTTAAGATATCCCATTTCAGAACTCTCAGCCACCTCTCTGTCAACAAGTGACAGAGATTTGAATAGTCACAGATACCCTACACACCAAAGAAGTAAACCATGGCTCCCTATACTTGGAAACTGGTGAAACATCCAGGTGTGTAAATGCACACACACTGTCACACTCACTGTGCACAGACATGTAGATGCTAGATTCTAAAAGTCAGCTTTGGAAGAGAAAGGACTGATTGATTAGCAGGTCATTTCTGTACAAAGTAGGGACCATGATGAAAAAAGAAGGGCCTGAACTTGGAAGCATGCAGGGAAAATCATTGTCTCCCTCTTATGAGAGGTGCCCTGGCTGGGGTCCCAGGTCTAAAAACGTAAGTGTCTGAAAAGGATAAACCCATTGCAGTTGTGTTTGATGTATAGCAGGATGATAAGCAGGACTACTTGTTTGTTTTGTACAAGATTTTAGTTTTACCCAAACTGGCTTCTTTTTAAGTGCTAAGGAGAAAAGATATGTTGTACCAGTTGGTATCAGGTGTTTTTTTTTGTTTTTTTTTTTTTTTTTCATTTTCTTTTTTGGGGGATGGGCAAGGAGTACCCATAAATATACAGTATTATTTAATTTGTGGCTCGGTAGGTGGGTGAGTGAGTGGATTCTTTAATTCAAGATTCTGAAAACAGGTATTCCAGTATGCTGTGACATCTCCTTTTCCCCACCTGGCTCCAGTCCTTTTTCTCAGGCTGCATCTCCTGGAGTCTGCCCCACTGGCCACCCACCTGGCCTTCAGCAGCTGAGCACTGCTGGGAAGCACTTGGCTACACTGGGCGGAGGTTCAGTCAGCCTTGTACAAGGCCTTGCTCAGAAGCGCCAGGACCCAAGGCAACTGACAGCTAGTGACTGCTGGCCTTGTTCTAGGGAGGTGCTTTCACATCATCTTCTTTTTTATATACCCAATTTGGAAAGACTGGAAATGCCTTTAAAAAGAGAAAGTCACTTCTGTTTTTCTGTGCTAGAGTCCTGCATACTGAGAATGCTTCTCACATTGTACTTCCTAGGTAAAAGCCCAGGAGGTTTCTTCTGTTCCCCCTGGCCTTAATTCTAGAAAATACTGATGCTGAAGCTTCCTTTCGGAAAACCACCTCTCTTCCCCTAAAGGAGGTGCTGCCTCCCAGATTACCCTGAATCTCCTCTGCTGGCTTTTCCAAGTTGTGTTTTGTCCCTAAGGACCATCTGAGCCTTCTGGCCTCTGAGTGCAGGGAACGCCCCTGTTTTTTCCCCAGACCTTAAGGAGGGAAGGAGCAGTGACACTCCAGGGCCCGTGGTTGCTTGTGCCATCTGCCTGTCTGGCAAGTGGCCAGGGCAGAAAATAGCTGGAGAATAAAAGTGTCTAGAATTTTTCGTCACTAGAGTAATGTTGAGTGGCCCTACAAAGATCTACGGAGATCCTTGGTGACAGAGACATTTAATAGACTCCAGAGGTTAATTAAGTTTTATCACAGTTGGTGAAGCCCTTGCTTAGAGGGAAAAAAAGGTCCCCTGTGTTCCTAATCAGCCCCACCTCTTTTCCTACTTGAGGGGTTTAGAGCTGTCCGTGCTGGTCTTAAACGTTCTGTTTCTAAAACTACTCTAAGGGAATACCTAAGAGAAGCCCCAACTGGGCTTCTGATTTTGTTTGCATCTCTAGGATCGATAATGAAGCCTCATTAAAGGAGTGTTTTGTCTTCATAGTAAGTTATATATGGAATATCTGTGTGGAAATTTGGATTTGTTAGCAAAATGCAGCAAATTTAATTCCTTAGCCAATATAGAAGGAAGGATGCAATTAGGAAAGAACCATTTATATTTTAAAATGTGAATGGATGTGGCCGAGCTCCCAGACTAGAAGCAGTTAAGAGACGGTGCCATAGAGCTGTGTTTCATGTTTTTCATGCTAGACGAGTTCAGTTCTATTTACGTTCCTTTTAAGATAGGAAAAACTGATTAACTGATTAAACTGCTTAAACTCGTCTATTCAGCCTAAATACCTATTGCATGCCTCATTCAACAATAAGAAAAAAACAGAACGTACTAGGAATATACTCAGAGGAAGAGAAATTTCTATTTTTTTAGCAGGAGAAAAAAATGATAGAAACCTAAATCATCATTTGTTTGCATATGGATTTATATTTTGTAACATATTCAAATAGATATTTTTAATAACTCATGCAATCCATGTTTATTGTAGAGGAATTGGAAATACAAATAAACCAAGAGAAGTTTTTTTTTTTAACTCCTAACCATGCTATCCCCCAAGATAATCACATTAACATTTAGTGTGTATTCCTCAGAGAATGTGTGTGTGTGTGTGTGTAGATAGATAGATACATGCATAGGAGCATGTTGATTTAAAAAAAAAAGTGAAATCCATGGCTAATTGTTCACACCGGCCAGCTGCCCCTCAGAAGCCAAGGGAATGGTTGTACTGCGTGGGAGGGGCAGGGGTGGCTTTGCTCTGGAACGGTGACTTGTCTGTGTCTGTGCAAGCATGTTAAGCACTTCTCTGTCTTGTGTTCATCCACAGCTGTGATTAGTGCCCATCCCATCCATCCCCTCGATAACCCTCACCATCATTTCCACTCCAGCAGCCTCGCTTCTCCAGCTCGCAGTCATCTCTACCACCCGGGCAGCCCGTGGCCCGTTGGCACATCCCTGTCCCTTTCAGACAGGGCCAATTCCACAGGTGAGAGATGAGGCTCGAGCCCCAGATGGAAAGCATTCCCAGAGTTGGCAAGCTGAACTGGGAAGGACTTGCCCTGCCTAGAAGGATTTGGAATTTTTCTGTGTTGTTTATGTATCATAACATTTCTGTTACTGACTCAGATTGATTTCTATAAAATTCACCACCCCCCATTTTTTTCTCCCTAAGTTGATAAGTGCTCGGTGCAAGGTGTCCTCTTAGTAAAAATGTAGTAACTCAAATCACATAACCATGTCTTGTTTCATCAAGTTGCATCTTGATTCAGTCATATTTTGTTTATTTTTTAATCTTCTAATCTGAACGGAAAACTCATTCGAGATGATTTTCAGACATGAGATGTGGCCTTCCCCTTGCAGTTACTCTGTGGTTAGGAGGGTGTATAGGGCAGCCATAAGATAATTCTCATGTTAAATCTTATACGTACTCCTGTTGTGGCCCAAAGTAAGAAATGCATCCAGGGCCAGTGAGGCCAGCTGGGGCCATTCACAGCCCTGTGAATTTTGTGTACATTGTAAACCTCAAGTTGCCCAGAGGATTACTGACGCTAGAAGAGGGTGCACAGGCATGCATCATCTCTAAAAAACAGGAAATGAGCCTAAAACTGCTGTGCATTTAAAGAAATACATTGCCAGATAAACATGTCCCCAGTTTGGAAGTCTTAGGAAATAGCATTATTGAACAGTTTCAAGGAGGAGTGGAACAAATACTGTTAATCCTCATTAGATGAAAATTAACTTCCATCCTGTCAGTGTTAGGTGCAAATCTAGTAACTTTTCGTATGTACAGTATGTTCTTTCTCCATCATTTGAAATGTGTCTGTTAATAGTTACAACATGAGTAGAATTAAATTTTGCTCGTTCTGGAAAATAAGGGAATTTCAAGTGAATTCCACTTCAAAAGTACCTCAAAACCTCATGCTAGAAGTTTGGGTTACCAATAACATTCCCCCTCTCTAAGCTTTGATCAATTTGAAACATACCCAAAACATCAAATGAAGATCACAGCTTTATTAAGGGGATGCCTACCCACCCCCAGAGTTGCCACTCCCCAACCTTTACTTGGTTTGCACTCTCCAAACCAAATGGAGAATGCCACTTAAACTTGTGTCCAAAATGGGCCTTCCTGCTCTGTCCTTCCAGATCGAGGTTTGGGGCCCTTGCTTTAGGGAAAGACAGTCCACTGGCCATTGTCCGGAGAACCAAATTCTGCCTCACAGAGCTAGTCTCAGACAGAACAGAGACTGGAAAGCAGCCTTCCAGATCTGCTCTTGGAAAGCAGTTTTTGTGTCCTGACTATCTTTCTCTATTTTTAAGGCAGAAGAATCCCACCCACTAGGATGTGGGCCTGCCTGAGGGCAGGTCAGGCTCTTCTCAATCAGATTAGCCCCCTCTTCCTTCCTCTCTGACTAGGAGGGGGTTGAAGGTTGGCAAGGAGCAGAGCGGCCCTCACCGCCCTGATCCAGGTGGTCTAATGCTGCTAAAATTTCCTTTCTCAGTAAACTTGGGCAGACAGTGAAGAGAGGGAAAAGTAGTGATTTGTATCACTATAGGGTTCATCACTTTAATGACCAGAGGGACATAAAGAAGGTAAACTAATGACAGGGAAAGTCACTGAAGACAGCTCAGGAATACAGGGCAAGTGTCTTGAAATAATCCACATTCTTTCACCGTTATATTTTCCTGGGTCGCTGGAGCTCAGTGCTGCCACCAGCCCTATGCATGTGGGCTAAGCTTGGCTAGGGCTTGGCCAGAGTAGGGCTGTCACTGCCCTAGAGAGCCACCACTTGACACAGGAAGAGCACTTTCCACTTGTCCAAGACCTCGGCCAGTGTAAACTTTGTGTCTTAAACCCTGAGAGGGAAGTCATTCAGGAAGCAGGCCCTTAGGCAAGGGAGAAATCTTAATGACTGGATAGTTTTCCTTGTGGGGCAGCCGCGTGACACCCTTTACTGGGAATATAACATGGCCAGTGCCCTCTCCAGTTACACAGCAAGGTGGCTCTGGTATGTGGCAGCAGGCCAGGGTTCTGACTCAGGTAGGCAACACTATTCTCCTTTTTCACATTTCCCACCACCTCTTGGACCCTGAGAAGCTTATACATCAAAGTCAGGCAGTCGAGGCAACCTGTGTGCCCAGAGCTGACCTGACCCGTCTCCCAACATAGGCTGACATGGTCCAGGCTGGAGTCTGCTGCTTCTCTCCTACCCCCTACTCCCCTCTCTAACCGGCTTCTCCCCAGCCCAGGATTGCACAGAGTAAGACCAGCAGCTCCCTAGCTGTGGTTATCGCTGGCTCTAGGAAGCAAAGAAATGAGGTCCTCAGTGCACCTCTTGAGAGGATGAGAAGTGAACATAGGCCTAGTAGGGTTATCACAGCCAGGCTTTCCACACTGGGGGAAGGTGTGTGAGTCCCTTACCCCTGGGACCCAAGATCTTTAATCTGAGGGTAAGTTAACACTCATGACTGGGGTATCCTGTCTCCTGGGAGCCCAAGGGAATAGATTCAATGTTACCTCAGTAACAAGGGCAGGGAGAGGTTGGATTTCTACAGGCTCGTTTGCCCTGAGCTGGTGTCTCCAGAGCCATCCTCAGGTTAGCGATGTGGGTCCACACCAGCTCACACTGTTTACAAGGGCTTCCTTTTAAAGGGGGCCAGTAGTATTGGAAATGGAAGGGCAGTGTAATGTGGGAGTTCCGAGCATGGGCTTAGGAGTTGGGGCGCAGGGATTCGGACTCCTGCCCTCGCCATTCTGAGTCCATGAGCAGCACCTAACATCCCGGTGCCTTCTGAGTTACTGTGAGCATAGAATGAGCTCATGAATGTAGAGCACACAGCATAGTGGCTGGCTCAGAGTAAGTGCTCAGTAATTTACAAAGAAATGAACCTTATCAATTATTCAGGTCCTGTGTTCAGCACATTTCATACATCATCTCAATCCTCACTGAATTATGTTGTCCTCCCTGTTTTGTAGGTGACGAAAGAGACCCAGATTCAGTGACTGCCAAGTTAACCCAGATTGTATGCCAGATTTATAGCCCAGGTTTATCTGACTCCAAAGCCAGTGGTTTTTCTATCCCACCACGCTGCCTCTGGAACAACTCTGACCCCTCTTCACGTATTTGGAGACTGTCACGTTCTTCCTTAGTCGTCCCCCTCTCCAGGCTGATCTTCCCCTATTTTTTTCCCTCTGGACCCAAACACCTTTATGTGGCATGTTCTTAAAGCTATTTTCAGACCTCTGGACTCTTTGGTTGTCCAGGTCTCCCTTGAGCCATGGGGCTCTTGCTCTAGTGAGGCCGTGCACAGTCCCCCAAGGGCATGCAGGTCCTGTGGCATTGCCTCTTCTGTAGTAACTGGCAGGCCTTCTGGGCACATCTGGTGCTTGTCAGGCAGACATGTTATCTATGACAGGCCAGTTTCTAAGACCATCGGTCAGTCAATGAGTGATGTTTTTAATCTCCTTTTATATTCACATCTTAATAGACAGTAGCCCCGGGAACCTTTATGTCTACTCCCTACTAAGTACTCAGGAGAATGCTGTAAAATTTTGACCACTTAGCTGTGTGGGCGAGAACATTTCAGCAGAGCAGCTGGTTGGCAAAGTTGTTTGGGACGCTTTTGAATTAGTCCATTCTTACCTGGCCTTGGCAGTGGTGCTAATCCATGTTCCCTTGGACTAACACTGGTCCTGAGTGCTTATTGAGCTGATTTCAGAGGCCCTTAGAAGTAGCCAGAACCCTGGTATGTGCGTGTGTTTAATGGTAGAAGAAATGCTAACATTTAGACTTTCCTGCTGTAGAGTCCGTTCGAAATACCCCCAGCACTGACACCATGCCAGCCTCCTCGTCTCAAACATGCTGTACTGATCACCAGGACCCTGAAGGTGCTACCAGTTCCTCTTACTTGGCAAGCTCCCAAGAGGAAGATTCAGGCCAGAGTCTTCCTACAGCCCACGTGCGCCCTTCCCACCCATTGAAGAGCTTTGCTGTGCCGGCAATCCCACCCCCAGGCCCTCCCACCTATGATCCCGCGCTGCCAAGCACACCGTTACTATCCCAGCAAGGTGAGTGAGGACAGCAGCACCACTGGCGGGACCCTTTGGCTCTGGCTTGTGGCACAAGTCACCTCTTTGACAATAGCAAATACCTTCCAGGCTTATCCTAGTAGTTCAGAGTAGCTGGAAGTCATTGCCCCTTTCAAGAAGTATGTGGGCTCCCCTCCCTGGGCAATGCATATGAACTAGAGAATAATATTGTGGGAGTGAGGGCTGACTTTCTGAATCATGTTTTGGGTGCAGAATTCTTGGTGGTAAAATCCAGTGGCTATAGGTGTGGACAACAGATGTAGTCCACTTAGCCTCCCCAAAATGCCTCCCTCTGTAGGGTTCCTACAAGGTAGGGAAGGATTGGGGAGGACAAAACATGGAAGTAAGGGGACCCTTCAGATGGGACGGAAGTCAATTGCTCAAGTTCATCTGGTCCCCACGAAGCACCTAACCTGAAAAGCATGCTTATCCCTACTTCTCCACATCTGTTATGATGGTCTGTTTTAGAGTAAGTCAGTGGTTTTCAAGCTTTTTGGTCTCAGGACCCCTTTATAGTCTTAAAACCTATTGAGACAATGAAGGAGCTTATCTTTACATGGGCTAGGTCTACCAATATTTAGTGTATTAGAAATTAAAACAGAAAAGTTTAAGCTTTTTTATTAACTCATTTAAAAATAGCAAATCTATCATGTAAAATAAATAGCATATTTTTATGAAAAATAACTTGCCAAAACAAAAATATAGAAAGAAAAGTGACATTGTCTTGTATTTTCACAAATCCCTGTAACGTCCAGCTTCATAGGAGGGAGCTGGATTCTCAAACCTGCTTCTGCACTCGGTCTGTTGCAAAACGTTATTTTGGTTGAAGTGTAAGAAGAAAACGTGGTCTCACAGATAGGAAGTTGGAAAGGGAAGAGTATTTTTGTAATCTTTTCAGACTGGATATTCTTTTTTTAATACTATAGCAAAACACAAGAAGTTGTATTTTCTTATAGGTTTGTTTGTAATGTAATATAGCCATACCCATGAACTGTTTGTACTCTGTTTCATGAAAATCCATCCATCTTGTACTTTGAATGCATGATATTGGACATCATTTGGAAAATATTGATTCACTAAGTTATACAGATCCTCCAAAACTTAACACAGTTCGTTATACAAAATGTAAAAATACATTTATTAGTATCACCAAAGTCTGTAAGTGTTGGGAGGCTCTCAAGCTCTTGGTGGCACATACAAGTTTTTTAAGATTCTAATTTTCACTTGAAACTTGTATTTTATCATTGGAGATAAAAACTGTCCATTGTTTTACTTGAAGTGACTGGCTTACTTTATTTACCATCTAGAAAGTGTCTGCCCAGTGCTCAAGTCTGAATAACTGGTATGTCTGTCATTCTTTCTTTGGACCGACATTGGTGTTTCATGACAGAAGCCACAGTTCCTCTGGTAACTCAAGCTGTCACAAAAGTCCTGAGCTCCAGTCAGACACCGTCGTGTAGTAGACAGAAGTACTTTATACATACTTTCCATTTTGTCACATAGGATAAAGGTTGTATAATCAAGGTGGAGATTTAGTAAAGTAATTTTTATTATTTCATTAAGGATGATCTTAAGTTAAACCAGCTTTATTTTTATTTTTATTTTTTTTTTTAATGTTAGGCATGTCCGTGAATGACTTTGCAGTTTGGTGCCACTGCCCTAATTTATGCTAAGGCTACAGCAGTTTTACCCACTGTTGCTTTCATACCATCAGTGCAGAGGCAAAAATTTATTATTATGAAAGGAATTTTTACCTTACACTTCTAATTTTCTAAAGCCAGATGGAACTGTTTCTCTGGCCACTTTTGCCCTCCTTCCCTTGAGTGCAGTGCCTTTTCAGACCCACACTGGGTCTGGGTGCATCCCTCACCCTGAAGCAGCATCTGGACCTTAGTTGCCTTCATGAGATCTGGGGGAGCAGCTCAGCCACACCCCTAATAGTACCCTTTCCCCTCAGCTCTGAACCATCACATTCACTCGGTGAAGACGGCCTCCATTGGGACCTTAGGAAGGAGCCGGCCTCCGATGCCAGTGGTGGTGCCCAGTGCCCCTGACGTGCAGGAGACCACAAGGATGCTGGAAGACTCCGAGAGTGTAAGTTCCTGGGCCACCAGCCCAGCCAGGATGTCGAGTGTGTGTCTGGTGGCCTGCAAGTGTGCCGGTCACACTATGTTGTGTGCAGGCCCAGAGGTGTGAAACAGATGCACTCATACTTTGAGCAGACATCTCTGAGCATCTCCTCTGCGCCAGGAGCGGAGCTGATGGCTTATGTGCCTTCTCTTTCCCCAGAGCTATGAACCAGATGAGCTGACCAAAGAGATGGCCCACCTGGAAGGACTAATGAAGGACCTAAATGCCATCACGACAGCATGAGACCTTCCCCAGGACCTGACTGCAGACCTGGGTCGAGAAGTCTTGGGACAGAGCCTGGAAAGCAAGGATTGTACAGAGCACGTTAAGACAGCACTTAAGAACACAGAGCGAGCGAGCAGACCAGCCGGCGCCCCTGCGTGGGGCCAGCTCCAGGCACGGCCACCTGCCTTCTCCTGGTCGGCCTGGAAGAAGCCCGTATCAAGGCAGCTTCCCTTTGCCTGCTGATACCCTGCAGGACTGGGCACCATGGGCCAAAATTTTGTGTCCGGGGAAGAGGCAAGAAGTGCACCGTACATTTCATTTTGTGGTCAGGCTGTGTCTTTGTACTGCGGCCGCATCACCTTCATGGAGTGTAGACATTGGCATTCACGTACAGTTTTATTTGTGTCCTATTTTATTTTACCTTCGAAAGAAAAACCAAGGGAGTTCATGGTGTTCTCCACAAGTGGTTAACATTTGACTACTTGTCTGAATTACGTATGGAAAGTCATTGACAGTGTGGGTTGTTCCAGGGGTTGGCTTGTTTTTTGTTTTTATTTTTTGAATTCCGATTCATTGCATCCTCTACCAGCTGTTAATCCATCACTTTGAGGGGGGAGGAAATGTTGCATTGCTGTTTGTAAGCTTTTTTATTATTTTTTATTATAATTATTAAAGGCCTGACTTTTCTCCTCTCATCACTGTGAGATCACAGATCTATTTGAATGAAATGTAACATTGAAAAGACTTATTTGTTGCTTTCTGTGCAGTTTCAAAGTATTGGGGTGGGGGTGGGCCGGGGGGTTGGGAATAGGAAGTGGAGGGGCTGCTGAGGTCTGTGAATGTTTCAGTCGTCGTGCTTTCTTCCAGAAGCCTGCAGAGAACGGAAGCATCTTCTTTTTCGTCCTGTCCTGGCATGTCCATCTCTATTGTCACTAAGTTGCAACTGGACTTTCATTTGGGTCTTGTTAAAAAATTCTTCTGTGCAATAGGTGAGTTCGAGGACTTAGCTGCCCTGATGAGTGGGTCACATCCTGGTGAGAATGTCCATGCTGAGGAGCCAGTGCTGCACTTCCGATCTCTGGAGTGACACGGAGCAGGCCTAGAGCCCCAGCCGTTCCCGGAAAGTCAGGGGGCAAGACGGAGTCCTTTCCTGCTGTCTCCATGTGTTCCCTGGGGGTCGCGGGAGGTAAAGAAAGGCACTTGGTTTCCTCACAGGACTCCTTGCTTCTCTCTAGTTCCTGTCCTTGGCCGGTCCGGCTCTTGCTGCCGTGTTTCAGAGCCCCTTAGGGAAAGCACTCACAAGAATGAGGCCGGCAGGGGCTGCAGCACCCCCAAGGCTCTCCACTCCTTTCTGAACATTGTTCTGGAGGTAGCAGGGGTCAGGGACAGCAGAGGGGACCACCACCTCTTCCATCCCAGCAGCTCAGCGAAGCCCCTGATCAGCACGGGTAGCAGGAAGCTCCTGGGACATGCTGGGAGGCCCTTTGCCTTTGCAAACAGCCCTTACGTTCTTTGTCTTAAAAAGGTAAGGAGCTGAGGTGGGTTTGTTTTTTTTTTAATATTGAGAATATTAACAAAATCCAGGACTGACCATCAGGCATCTTCCCCTACTCCCCCCAACTCCCCAGAAGGCAGTGTGGAAGGCGCATCAGGCTTTGTTTCTGTAGCCAGGAAGAGGTCAGCCGCTGAGACCACGGGCGGGTACCCAGCCCACCAGCCCCAGGGGCCCTGGGCTCTTCCCTGGCCCCACAGACACCCCACTTGCCTTTGTACAGTCGTTATTTCTCCTTTTGAGGTCTTCACACATATTGGTTTTGTAGATGAACTCTGTATTTATTATTTTGGGGGCAATGAGAAGTGCAATGCCAGGAGTCCCGCCGTGTGCCAGCCGGTCACAGAGGACTGTGCCAGGTGGGATTCTGGAAAACCAGTGCACTTAAACTGGTCCTGAGGAGAGCACTCTGGACACCAGGAGGGCTAGATTCCCCAGAAGCTGTCTTACCTTTTGCCCAAAGAAACGTGCTCGGTATTCGGGGCGTTCCCTCCCGCGAACCCTGACACTCGTGTTACCTCAGGGCCTCGGCACCTGGATACTGCCGCGGAACGGGGGCGGGGGGAGGGGCCTATTTTTAAATAAAATAACTGTTCAAAGTTGGGGGATTTTTTAAAATTAAGAAAAAGGAAAGCTATTCTGTATTGCACCTTTTCACAGTTTAATACATTTTCTTACATATTCCTGTGATTTTTGAAATTAAACCATTGTGTGTCTTGTAATGTCCTAGTTGCGCTGCTGCTCGGCAGCTTCCTTCAGGAGGATTTGGAACAAACGTGTCTGTTGCCTTGTTGCCTGCTGGAGGGGGGCCTGGAGGGCTGCTGGGGCCTGGTTTCTGTACACACTTGTTTGGCCTTTTCTGTAGTTGATGCTGTAAACTCTATGGCTTTTTAAAAAACAATTTCATGTTTTTATTTAGTATTGGAAATCCAATACACTTTTTTAATCCAATCAAACTCCGGTGTGGTCAAAGAGTTTGTTTACTTTTTCCTTAAGAAAACAAGAGCTTTGGCATCCCTGGTTCCCGGCCTTGACATGACTTCACTGTTGCACTCACAGTCTTAAAGGCAGGAGTTCTGAGGGGCCCTGAGGGAGGTGTGGCGGGTGAGCTGGGAGACCGCAGGCCGCAGTCAGGTAGCCTGCGGGCAGGTTGGCCACGGTCAGGTCGTCTTCCAGCCCTGAAGATGAATCCTGTCCCCACCCCCCATGCCACCGTCGCTGCCCTGTATGGACGGAGCCACCCCAAGGAACGGAAGGTGGAAAGAACCAAGGGACCCTCACAGAGAAGTGCAGGTGCTCCTAGAAGGTGTAGAGGCCAAGTCCCTGGTGTGGCATTATCCTGGCCGCAGCTCGATCTTTCGGCAGCCATGCAGATCCAGGCCTTCCGCTCCCAGCCCACCTCTCTGGGGTGACATGTGGAGCAGGTCTGCTCTGGGCCCCGCCTTTGCCAGGCTGCCTCACTTCCTGTCCACCTGCACTGCCTTAGCTTGGGCTGTTCTAACAAAAATACGATAGCCTGGGGACCTCAGACAGCAAACAGTGATTTCTCAAAATTCTGGAAGCTGGGAAGTCCAAGCTCAAAGTAGCAGCAGATCCGGAGTCTGGTGAAGACCTGCTTCCTGGTTCTAAGATGCTGTCTTCTTGCTGTGGCCTCATGTGGCAAGAGAGATCTCTGGGGGCTTTTTCGAAGAGCACCGATCCCATTCATGGGGGCTCCGCCCTTGTGACCTAATCACTTCCCAAATGTCCCACCTTCCAATACCATTCCATTGAGAATTAGGATTTCAGTATGTGAATTAGGGGATACAGATATTCAGTCCATAACACTGTGAGATTTCTTACAGTATCTGAGGGTCTAGACTTGGTAGATAGATAGATAGATAATGGTGAGCACAGCAGCCGTAGGCCCTCCCCTCCACAATTGGCAATCGAGTAGGGGACAAGGAGCCCCATGTCCTTACCAGCGGCTCCGTCAGCCCCAGCACTTCATCTGCTTTGCTGCTGAATGTACCTTCTTAAACCCAAATCTCTTCATTCCCATTAGTGACCTCAGATGGTGTCAGAGCTTTCAGTGCTAACATCTGTGCTGGTCTGCCGAGTTCTCCAGGCCTAGCCTCCCAGGGCTGGGTGCACCCAGCATTCTAGCCGCAGAAAGTGATGGTGAAACACATCATAGTATTGCAAATGGACCCCCCCTCTTTTTTTTTTTTTTAATTTCAGCGTAACAGTATTCATTGTTTTTGCACCACACCCAGTGCTCCATGCAATACGTGCCCCCCTTAATACCCAC
>NC_081569.1:30565413-30718145 GCF_022355385.1 Mustela nigripes | reverse complement strand
TATGGACCACATCTTCCTTATCCATTCGTCCGTTGAAGGGCATCTTGGTTCTTTCCACAGTTTGGCAACCGTGGCCATTGCTGCTATAAACATTGGGGTAACGCCGTGCCTGCTCTAACAGCCGGACAACCTGCCAGTGCTCATCCTCCTCTGTATCCCTAGATGGAGCTCTTGGCACGTTTTATAGTGATTTGTTGATCTGAGTCCCTTTCAACTGTGGACTGTGGACTGTGGACTGTGGGGTTGTGTTAATTCCTCCTCTCCAAGCACCTGATGCTGGGGCAGTTTCTGACAACAGCAGATGTGTGTCTCCTGGATGGTGGGACAGTCATGAGGACTCAGGACCAGGAGCGTGTTGGAAGGTTTCCCACACAAATACCACCCCACCCCTCATTTGGAGGGATCTTAATAAGTCTCTCTTGTTGTTGTGCCAGGACCCTCCCATTCCAGCAGCCATGGCCATTTGGTGTCCTGGGGTGAACTTGAAAGATAACAAAGACCTGTGTGCCTGGCAGTCCTAAGAAATGATGCTGATGCCACAGTGACCGACTTGGTGCTGGGAACTAGGGCAAGGATGTCCTCCAGATTGGTTCTAAGATGAACATTATGAACGAGGCTCTTTCCCCAGTCCCTCCGTCCCTCCTGATCTCAGCCCTTTTCCCATACCAGGGGTGTGGTATCACCAGGAGAGACTGGAGAACATCACTGAACACACCATCAAGTTGATGGGGAAGGGGACATGGGCAGGGAGAGAGAAGCAGGGAGCCACGAGGGCCCCCAGAGAGCAGGTGCAACTCTTCACCTTGGGTTTCCAGCTACCAAAGGAGGAGGTTCACCAGGAGAGCTATGAAAAGAGGTGGGAGAGACTAATTGAAGGAAAAGAATACTTAACATTTTTCGTAATCTTTGAAATTACGTGATGTTGAAAAAGTGCTATTTAACACTGCAAATACTTTCTAAGCAGAATGGATGGTGTTCATCCCGAAACACTTTTTTTTAATGTTTTATTTATTTATTTGACAGAGATCACAAGCAGGCAGAGGTGGGCAGGGTGGGGGGTAGGGAAGCAGGCTCCCTGCTGAACAGAGAGCCCAGTATGGGGCTCGATCCCAGGACCCTGGGATCACAACTGGAGCCGAAGGCAGAGGCTTTAACCCACTGAGCCACCCAGGTGCCCCCCAAAACACTCTTTTACTCAACAAGGAGGAACTTGATGGGTTTTGGAAGTGAAAAGATGGGCCTGGAGCTGAGCTGAGAAGGGTTAGAAGGAGCTCTTGCTGCACTATGGCGTAAGAGGAATTCAGAATTTCCTGAAATGATGTCAGGGGTGAGGGTATGCTGGCAGCAGGTATAAGCAAGATGGTGAGAGAGTGAGGGGCAAGGTGGGAAGGTAGCCCCAGCAGGAAATGGCTGCCCTTAAGGTGCCCAAAGTGTGTTTTCAAATGGGATGGTCGGAGAGTAATTTAAGGCTGTCTGCTCCTTGCACAACTAGAAACAAACCCCCTCTGACTCTCCAGATCTTGCACGAAATCTGCCATGTCCACAAGGCCTGGCATGAGTTACTGGCTTCTCCCCAATAAAAAAAAAAAGGGGCAGGTGGACCAATGTGGGGATGGGCAGACTACAAATCTGGCGTGAGGGCGACCATAAATGGGATTGGATCACCAGAAACAGGAGCCCAGAGCTGGAAACAACCGAAACAAACAAACAAACAAACAAACAAACCTAAACCAGAGAATTCACAGAAATCCAGGGGGCAGGGGGAAGGGTGTGAGACCTTTCACAGGTCAAGGAATGTGAAAACCAGTCAGCTTTATTCTGATTTTAAGAGGCAGGCTGACTTCAGCTAGTGTCTCGGTTGCAGTCGTAGATGTCCACCCTCTCCATCCCAGTGCCCTGGAGCAGTGGCCCGCCACCTGACAGGTACATATGCTACATGCCTGTCTCTCATTAATGGGTCTGCCTTCTTCTCCGGACCTGGCCTCCCAAAGGAGAGATCTGAGAGCCATTCTAAACTCTCCCCTCAACACCACAGCACACCTCTCAGCAAATCCTGCAGCTCTCCTTGCTGACCCCCTACTTCTGTCTCTCCAGCCTCCACACAAATACAAGGGTGACTTTGCTAACTCAGATCTGGCCTCTGTCCCGTGCTTAGCAATCACTTCTCCATCACCTGCCCTGCGGAAAAGAGATCAACGCAGCCCCTTTTACCTCTTGACATGTATTTGCAATTTGCACTTACAGCCTAAGCTGTGATGCCTGACCTCTAGACCCTTCTCTTTGCCTCACATTGTCACCCTACCCATGACCCTCATGACTGGCTTTCTATGCCCAGTAAATTCCTATCCATCTTTAAGGACTCAACATAACCGGTGGTTTTGGATTCTCCATCCCAGTGCCTAGTACATTATAGGTGTTCACTGAATGAACTTAGCTGAGGAAGATGGACTTGAAGATACCATGGCCCAGTGCTGGGAGACTTGGACAACATCCTAACACATTCCAGGAGCACACACTCCGACAGGCTTCTCGGAGGAGGTAAGGCTGAGCTGAGTGTAGGAATTACTATGAGTGTAGGAATTACTATCTGGAGTGGGGAGGAGCCTCTGCAGAGCTGGAAGGCTGCTCACTTCATGTGGCCATCAGCATTGCTTGAAGAACAAGTCTCAGCCACCCCTGTTCCTGCTAAGACCAGGGCCTCTAGGACTGTGCTCAGCCTGCTGTCATTGGATTAAGCCCTGGCATCCCAGTGAGCCAGGTCAGAGGACACAGAGGGTGTACAGAGCTGATGCTATCCTCCCCAGAATCCCTGGAACAGTGCAGCAGTGGTTCTAGGCCCCATCATGCTGGGTTTGGTTGGCCAGGTACCACCAGGGGAGGGTCCATCCTAGAGAGGTAAGAATAAGCTGGGTTCTTTTCATAAACCCAAAACCCAGGTCTTCCTGAGAATTCCGGGCAGCTTTTTGAAAGAGGCCAGGAAGGCAGACCTACTCTTGAAGACAAAATGATGGATCAAACTCCCATGGACAAAGTTGCCTAGGACATGGCAGGAGAACCAGCTGATGAACATTCTAGACTAACACAGAGAAGGGAAACTGGCTGGAATTGGAGCCAAAGAGATCTTGCCCATGGGCAGCTGATGTGAGAAGAGGAATATTTGGGACCAGTCAGAAAAGGGTCTTCTTTACCCAAGAAGCTGGGAATCACTCGTGGCTTCACAAATAACCCCAAGGCTCCACCTTGCGCCAGGCACCAAGAATACAAAATGATTAAGACTATCTCTGTTGATGTGTTCACAGTCTAGAGGGGAACACAGACATTTCACGGACAGAAATGACCACTCAGCACAAGTGCCGAGACCCAGCAGAGTGATGATCTGGTAAAGGAAGGAATGTCCAACCCTGACTGCAGCATGCAGGGGTCACGGAGTAAGTCAACACTGAGGACGGTGAGGAATTCATGAGAATTCCACTAAAAATTCCTGCTTCCACTAGATCCGTAGAGCAGGGCAAGTTCAGATACCGGCTAAATTACAACCAGGTTACTTAGAAATGATTGGCTCAAAAAGAAAGTAAGGGATTTCCCTCACAAAGGACCAAAAACCTGACCCCAAGTGGCAAAAGAAAATGGAAGCTGGTGCTTCCTCCCCTAAGCAGGATCCTAACACCAGGAACCTGGAAGGCAGGAGACGCTGGAGGGAGCGGCTAACACTGCCCACAGCCAGAGCGCTGACAGGGAAGCTTCCAGGCTGTCAGGAAAACTGACTGGCACTGACGTATTTAAAAAGCAAGTAAAAATTGTCATCTCCCCTGAGAATTCGTTGAAGATTTTTGTGTCCATATTCATAAGGGATTTGGGTATGTAGGGTTTCTGATATATATATATTTTTTAAAACTGATTTTGCTTATCAGCATTACGAGGCCATGTAATACTGGCCTCGTAGAGTAAGGGAAGTGTTCCCTCCTCTTCTGTTTTGAAAGATTGGAGTTAATTGTTCTGTAAACATTTGGTAGAATTCTCCAGTGAGGCCATCTGGTCCTGGACTATTTTTTTTAAGGGAAGTTTTATTACTAACTTAATCTCTCTGCTTGTTCTAGATCTATTCAGATTCTCTATTTCTTCTTGATTCAGTTTTGGTAGTTTGTATGTTTCTAAGAATTTGCCCCATTTCTTGGGCTTATCTAATTTGTTGGCATACAGCTGTCCACGCTTTACCCCTCTGTTCCTTTTTCTTTTAGGTAAGTAGTAATATCCCCTCTCTTCTTCCTGTTAGTATTTCGAGTTTTCTCACTCCTTCTCTTCTCTGGTTTTTTGTTGTTGTGGTTGGTTGAGTTGGCAGCCTAGATTTTTTTTATTATTTTTTAAAAGATTTTATTTATTTATTTGAGAGAGAGAGAAGGAGCATGGGCAAAAACAGAGGGAGAAGCAGGCTCCCTGCTGAGTGAGAACCTTGATGTGGGGCTCAATTCCAGGACCCCTAAATCATGACCTCAGCCGAAGCAGCCACTTAACCAACTGAGCCACCCAGACACCACTAGATTTTTTTTTTTAAGATTTTATTTTATTTATTTATTTGACAGAGATTACAAGTAGGCAGAGAGGCAGGCAGAGAGAGAGAGGAGGAAGCAGGCTCCCTGCTGAGCAGAGAGCCCGATGTGGGACTCGATCCCAGGACCCTGAGATCTTGACCTGAGCCGACCGAAAGCAGCGGCTTAACCCACTGAGCCACCCAGGCGTCCCTAGATTTTTTTTTTTTTTTAATGCCAAGTTATGAGTCCATTTTCTCTATATAGCATTAACAGGGTTAATTTGATGTCACAAATGAGGTAAAACTGTAATATTTGCATATGAAAACTTCCTTGAAAAACTCAGATCTTTGTTAAAGTTATTGATTGTCAGATCAAAGAAACTACAATTCAAGTTTGTGCACAAAAATTAAAAAAAAAAATTTGCTACTTGGGAGGTTCCAAATTGGCAATTTTTGTCAAAATTACCAGGGGGAAATATACTCTCTCTACTAAGAGTGTCAACAGCACGTTAATGCTCTCTCTAAATCTACTTTATACAAAATGATGTGCATTTTGCGAAGAGTACGTAGGTACCTATTACCTCATTTTTGGAACTGGACTTAATTGCCTTACAGTCTCCAACAGGGTCAGCTGTCAAACTGTCAAAATTTGTCAATTTTGTTGATCTTTTCAAAGGAGCAACTTTTGGTTTTGCTGATTCCTGTATCATTGTTTTGTATTTCTGCTCTAATCTTTATTATTTCCTTCCTTCTACCTGATTTGTTTAGTTTGTTTTTCTTTTCCAAGTTTCCTAAGGTGAATGTTGAGGTTATTGATTTAAGGTCTTTTTTAAACTATGGTAGCTTATTTGCTATAAATTTCTCTCTGAACACTGCTTTTGCTGTACCCCATAAGTTTTGGTATGCTGCATTTTGTTTCCATTCATCTCATTTTACTTTCTAATATTCATTGTGATTTCTTCTTTGAGCCTATTGTTATTTAGAAGTCTGTTGTTTAATTTTCATACAGTTGCAAATTTTGCCGATTTCCTTCTTTTTTGTTTTTTTAAGAAATTTATTTATTTATTTGACAGATAGAGATCACAGGTAGGCAGAGAGGCAGGCAGAGAGAGCAAGGAAGGGAAGCAGGCTCCCTGCTGAGCAGAGAGCCCGATGCGGGGCTCGATCCCAGGACCCTGAGATCATGACCTGAGCCAAAGGCTGAGGCTGTAACCTACTGAGCCACCCAGGCGCCCCTGCAGATTTCCTTCTGTTATGAACTTCTAATTTCACTATGTGGTCATCAGAGAATATTCTTTGTACGATTTTAACTCTTTTGAGACTTGTTTTGTGGCTAACACCTGTCTATCCTGGAGAATGTTCCATGGGTACTTGAGAAAGGTAACGTATTTTGCTGTTGTTAGGTGGGGTGTACTAGATGTCTGTTAAATCTAGTTGGTTTGGGGCACCTGGGTGGCTCAGTGGGTTGAGCCTCTACCTTCGGCTCAGGTCATGATCTGAGGGTCCTGGGATCGAGCCCCGCATCGGGCTCTCTGCTCAGCAGGGAGCCTGCGTTCCTTCTCTCTCTGCCTACTTGTGATCTCTGTCAAATAAATAAATAAAATCTTTAAAAAAAAATAAAATCTAGTTGGTTTGTGTTGTTCAAATTTTCTGTTTCCTTCCTGATTGTTTATCCAGTCATTTTACCCATTATAGAAAGTGGTATTAAAGTCTACAACTGTCGCTGTTGAGTTATCTATTTCTCCCTTCCATTATGTCAGATTTGCTTCATGGATTTTGGGGCTCTATTGTTAGGTGTATATGTGTTTTTAATTGTTAAATCGTTTTCATAGATTGACCCTTTTATCATTTTAAAATATTCTTTGTCTTTAGTACCTATTTTGTCTTAAAATACACTTTGTTATTAATATAGCCATTCCAGCTCCCTTTTGGCTAAAATTTGTCTGATGTATCTTTTCACATCCTTTCAACTTGTGTCTTTGAATATGAGATCTGTATCTCTCATAGACAGCATAGAGTTGAAATTTTATATGTATAGTGTATGTTTAATATATTAAATAATACATCAATAAGGAGTATTATTTAACATATAAATATATTAATACATATTAATGTATTTATAGTATATTTTGATTATATTATATATTAATACATATCTATCAAAATTATAGAGTTGTATTATTCATTCTGCCAATTTCTGCTTTTTAATTTGAATGTTTACTATTTGCATTTTATATAATTGCTGATAAGGTAGGATTTACACATGGCATTTTGCTATTTGTTTTCTTTTTTTTTTTTTTTTTTTTTTTGGTCCTTCTATTACTCTGTTACTGCCTTCCTTTGTGTTAAGTAAATATTTTCTAGTGTACCCTTTTAATTCCCTTGTTCAAAGTCACAAATCATAAAAGAAAAATTCAGTAAGTTGAACATGATCAAAACTGAAAATGTTTACCTCTTGGGGAACTTGAGTGACTTAGTCGGTTAAATATCTGATTCTTCCTTTTGGTTCAGGTCATAATTTCAGGGTGGTGAGATTGAGCCCCACTTCAGGCTCATGCTGGCCATGGAGTCTGCTTGAGATTCTCTCTCTCCCTCCCCCTCTGCCCCTCCTGCTCATGCTCGCTCTCTCTTTCCCTCTCTAAAATAAATAAATAAAGCTTTAAAAAAACTGTTGAAAAGGGGGTGCCTGGGTGGCTCAGTGGGTTAAAGCATCTGCCTTCGGCTCAGGTCATGATCCCAGGGTCCTGGATCAAGCCCCACATCAGGCTCCTTGCTCAGCGGGGAGCCTGCTTCCTCCTCTCTCTCTGCCTTCCTCTCTGCCTACTTGTGATCTCTGTCAAATAAATAAATAAAATCTTTTTTAAAAAAGTGTCGAAAGGCATGGTTAAGAAAATGAAAAGGCAAGCCATAAGCTAGGAGAAAATATTTACAAAACATACATGCTAAAAAGGGCTTATATTCTGAATATATTATTTATAACTTAATAGTATATTCAGAATACAAGCAAAAACCAATGGGTAAAGATTGGAATGGTCACATTACCAAAGTACAAATAAATATTGATAGCAAATAAACACCTGAAAAGATGCTCAGCACTTTAGTTATTATGGAAATGCAGGCTAAAACCAGGAGTTAATATAACACAATCTCTTGATGGTAAAAATTAAAGACCGACCATATCGATTGGTGCAAGGATGTGCAATAACCAGAACTCTTCCACAGCTGCTGGTGGATGGGAATGCAAAACATTCCAGCTCAAAAAAATAATCTAGCAGTTTCTTATGAAGTTAAACATATACTTTAAACATATAAACATATGACCCAGCAATGCCACTCTGATATTTATTTTTTAAAAGATTTTACTTATGTATTTGAGGCGGCAGTGAGCAGGGGGAAGGGCAGAGGGAGAGGAAGAGAGACAAGCAGATTCCACCTTGGGGCTCAGGGCTTGATGTCACAACCCTGAGATCATGACCCCTGCTGAAACCGAGTCAGTTGTTTAACTGAGATATCCAGGTGCCCTAGTTCTTTATTCAAGGTAAATGAAAATCCATGTCCACATGAAGACTTGAACATGAATGTTCATAAGAGCTTTATTCTGAATAATTAAAGACTGGAAACAACCCAAGTGTTCTGCAGTTAGGGAATGAGTAAGCAAATTGTGGCTTCTCCATAAAGGGAGTGTGGCTGTGCAGTACACATAACATGGACAGATCTTAAAAGCTTAAGACTAAATGAAAGAAATCAGACACAAGAGACACATATTTTATGATTCCATTTATATGAAATTCTAGAAAAAAACAAAACTTTAGTGACAGAGGCAGACTGCCAGGGGCCAGGAGTGGGAGGACAGGGATTGACTGCAAAGGAATGTAAGGGTTTGGACGAGCGATGGAAATGTTCTCGATCTTAACAGTTAGGGGGAGTTGTAGGACTGTGTACATTTGTCAAAACTCAGCCTCTGTGAAGCAAATAGATACAATCAGCAATCACAACATAATGATCAAGGTACAAGGAATAAATCTAACAACATGTAAAAATCGTCATGAAGAAAACGATAAAGCCGTGTGAATGATTTGGCAGAGACAGTTAATGCCCAGCAAATATACCATACGCTCCCTCATGTTTCACAGCCTCCTTGGCAGTTCCATGGTGGCCAAGTGACAACAGACTATGAGAGGAAGTGGAGTGCACCGCTGCTGGAGAGAAGGGTTCGTCATCACTCATCTCTTCCAGTTGTCTCCGCTCCTCCCACAGTGATCAGAGGACTGGGGGGTTCCAGCTCGCATCTGTGAAGACAGGGGCTGCCTGGCCTGCACAGGAATCTACTTGAGCTGGAATAATCCCTTATTGTGTGAAACCATTGAAATTTGGAGCTTTTTCTGTTGGGGCAGCGAGGGCTAATTAGCCTGAATAGTCAAAAAAAAAAAAATTAAAGAAGACCCAAGTGAGGGGGGGGATTTGTGTTCTGTTCATCCATAGGAATATAAGTATTAATATTTACGTAATTTCAAATGAGTCCATTGAATTCTTCATGCATCTTACCAAAGTGATTTTACAATGTATATATGATAATACAGAACCTAGAGTAGCCAAGACATTCCTTAAGAGAAAGAAGGTGGGGACTCGCTCAACATACTTTATAAAGCTATAGTGACTAAGCAGGGTACCATTTGGACAAGGATAGGCAAGCTAATAGTACTGAACACAGAGCCTCCATATGGACCCAGAAATGAAGTGTAAGTGACAGTGCAAATTACTAGGAACAACTGGTTGTCCGTATGGGGCAAAAATGAAGTTGAATTCTAGCCTGACAATAGACCAAAGTTAGGTCAGGTAGGTTAAGCAACACTTCACATTTTTACAAATTAATATAGAAGGATATCTTTAAAACAGCAGAGGCAGATGGGTTTCTTAAGCCAGCAGAAAAAAGACACTAAAGAAACACTAGACATTTTAGAAAATACATTGCTAAACTGGGCCTCACTTAAATGTAAAACCTCTGCTTATCAAAACCAAAAAAGTGAAAATCAAAGCCATAAATAGGAAGAAGACATTTGTAACATCTCAGGAACAAAGAATGTGTTTCCCAAATAGACATGTGTGCATGTGTGCGTGTGTGTGTGTGTGTGTGTGTGTGTGTGAGTAAAACTGCTACAAACCAATAACAAGATCATGGGAAATCAGGCAAAACACATGAAGAAATATTTCTCAGAAGAGGAAATAGGAATGGCAAATGAATATGTGAGAAAACATTCAACCTTACTAGTAATTAGGGATTTGCGCATTAAAACATACTCGGATATCACTAGATTGGGAAAAATAACAGAGTCTGATGATTCCACTTACTGGCAAGAACGTGGAGCAAGAGTAGCTCATACACTGCAGCTGGGAGTATAAATTGTTGGAACTACTTAAAACAGTTTGGCCTGATCTTGTAAAGCCAAGATTAATTCACCCTATGACTCCATTATTCCGCAACTGGATACAGAGCCTAGAGATCTTTTTACGCATCTTTCTCTGGAGCCACAGACAGAACGTTTCTTTTCTTTTCTTTCTTTTTTTAAGATTTTATTTATTTATTTGACAGAGAGAGAGAGAGAGAGAGAGAGAATACAAGCAGGGGGAGTGGGAGAGGAAGAAGCAGGCTTCCTGCTCAACTGGGAGCCCGATGTGGGGCTCCGTCCCAGGACCCTGGGATCATGAACCTGAGCTGAAGGCAGACGCTTAACCACCTGAACCACTCAGGCGCCCCAAGAACATTTCTAGTAGCAGTGTTTATAATAACGGGAACTGGAACTGACCAAGAGAGCTAGCTCCAGAAGAATGCCTATGGAAATGGGGGGCATATCATACACTGGAATGTAATGCAGTAGTGAAAATGAGTTAACTATGCTCCGTGCATCAACAGGGTCTCAAAATTACAATATTGAACAAAACCAGCAAATTGCTGGAGACCATATACGGCAGATACCACTTACGCAAAGCTCAGATTTTTACAAATGTACTTAGTGGTATAGGAAAGTGGAGGCGAGCAGGCAATGAAAAGGTAGATCATTTGTAAAGAAATGGAAAACAAGAAAATGAACTAAAACTCGGTCTGCTTTGAATTATCCCCAAATCGTTGATTCTGAGTGTTATTGATGAAATTCTTCTCCTTGCAAAGACAGCTACTTCCAATCCCCACCCCTCCCCCAACCTTGGTAAGCAACTGAGTATATGGTTGAGAGACATTTTATTTCGGCAATAAAAGTACCAGGAAAAGTAAGGGAAGGAGAGAAAGTTCAGATGAGTGGTTTTCCTTGGAGAGAGGGAGAGAGATACAGTTGGGGACCAGCACCAAGGCCTTCAAAGGAATTCCTTGTGCTCTGTTTTTTAAACTGAGTGACTGGTACATGGCTGCTTATATTTTTAATGTCTTATTTATGTACTTATTTTATGTATGTATTATGTGTTTATTTATATCTTCTTCTGTGTGTATGAAATTTCTACCCTCAGGAGAGAGAAAACTGGAGAAGCGGAATCTGCAGAGCCCAGGGCAGGACTAGAGCCCGTGGCTCTGTGGGGCCCTGGAAACTCCAAACTCAAGAAAGAGTAAGAGGTGGTTCAGAGAAGGGTCAGAGAAGGATGAGGAGCCAGGGGACCCCAGCAGCAGGGGTCCAGGCTGAAGCTCAGGGGCCCGGGGGCCCGAACAGAGGGGGCAACCAGGAAGGCCAAGGGCATGGGTGAGATCTCCAGGAAGCATATGCACAGTGAGAAGAGGAGGGCCTGGGGTGGTCTGAAATTACCCACCCTTGAGGACAGAGAAGTAGCCCTCTCATGCTGAGGCTGACCACAGAGGTAGAACAGAAAGGCAGGAGCGGGGTCTCAGCAGCCCCGGCGAGTCGGGTCAGCGGGGTCCCACCATGCAGGCAGCAAAGCTGCCCCTCGGGGTGCAGGGAGGGCCGCCCATGACCTGGTCTGGGGCCCCCAGAGGCAAGGAAGCAGGAGCCAGATTGCAGTGGAGGAAGAAGTGACTGGAAGGAAGGGACAGGAGGGTGGGAAGCTGAGAGAGAGCTCTCCAAGTCTGGCTGAGAAGCCGAACACCAGCAGCTGGGAAGAAACAGAGTTGAGGGAGGGTTTGTCAAACTTTTTCAGCGTTTTTTCACCAAGGTCATTCTGGCTTATTGCTGTGAAGGTGGAAAGGGGGCTTTCGGGCCTGCACCCCCTCACCCCCAGGCTGGCAGCCCTTGGCAAGGCTTCCAAGCAAGGGGCACGTCTGGTGGGGGGCTGCTCGTAACAGTGGGGAGGGAATATTGGATCCCCAATGTTGTTCAGAATTGCTGGTAGGTGGTGATGATGACAGATAAGAGAAAGCAACTGACTTTCGTCATTTTTATTCTTGCTTTTAAAATTTTCCAGACAACACAAGCTTTCTTGCTTGCACCCAGACAGACTGCTCCTTAGTGTGGCACCGGCAGAAAGGGGCAGGTGTGGAGTCCCCAGGACTCGGTGTGCATCCTGACCCCTTCATATTCTAGCTGCATGGTTGGGGGCAAGTTCCTTGCCCTGCTGAGCGTCCTGCCCTTTGGCTCACTGTAACGGAGGTGAATTCTGACTAGTCAGGGTGGTGTAGGTAGAGGGAGAGAAGGCGGAAGCACCCAGCGACTGGCACAAGGTGGGTATTTACTTAGTGTCCTTTTGGAATCAGGGAGCAGAGAAGACAGTGCCGGTGTCGCCTGCCCACATGCCTCCCATAGCCCACAGTGGAGGAGAAAGGCCCGGTGCCGGTACCTGGGGGATTTGTCCTGGGTGGGCAGGGGTGGTGGGTGTGGGTGACTTTCATTGGGACCACCCAGGTGCACTTCTGCCCTCGAGGTTTGGCTGGACTCCATCACTGTTGGAAAAGGCTTCCCTTTAGCCTCAAAGGCCAGCCCCGCGGGCCACCTCTGCCCTCCCCACCACCGGTCCCTAAGGAACCACGCGGCCTGGGCCGCAGGGGGCAGTTGTCATGGGGACACTGGGCCTGTGGAGCTGCCTTCCTAGCAACGGGACTCCGAGGCCGGTTCCCATGGAAACAACATCCACTTGGCAATCAGTGATGGGGACCGGGTTCCCTGCCCTTTTCTGAGGACTTCCCCTCCTCCCGCAGGCAGCCACATGGCAGGCAGTCCCCGCTCTGAGCCGGGAGCCCTGGGGACTTCACCGTTCCAGCCACAGATGGCTGCCTCTCCCTTATCCAGCAAGGCACAGGACGGGTGGGCACCCTCCACAGACCGGGGAGGTGGGGGAGGGGGTAAGGGCACCTGCCTGAAGGCTTCATGGAGGGCCTGGGGGCCAAACCCAGGGACCCTCTCTGTCAGCAGGGATTGGGTGCCCCACCTCCCAACAGCAAAGCCGCCCATCCCCAGTGTGCCCTCAGATTCCCCAACCTACACAGGGGCCCAGCAGCTGTGCCCCACTCTTGGCCTGAAACCCTCCATCCTGACCATGACGCCCTGCCCCAGCCATCACCTTTGGTCCCCCAGCCACCCTCTGAGGGCCCATCTTAGTATTTCCCATACTAAGTGGGAAATGCCACCTTAGTATCCCACTGGAGTCCACATGCACAGTGACTGTCCTCCTTCCCCTTCAGGGAGCACCAAGGAGTCCCATTCCTGGCAGCCGGTGGGGGCAGGGTCTGAGTCAGGGTCTCACATGTCCACCAGCTGACAAAGGACACACACACTCACTCACACTCCTCCTTAATGAGTCACCAGCCCCTAAACAAAGCACACCTGCACCCACAGCCAGCCCTCTCACACTCCCTCACATCTTTGCTCCCCTGCTCTTGGGGTCACAGGTTTGTGCCCCTCAAGTGCCCACATGTGCTCTAGGGGCTGTGCCCTCCCCACTCACCACAGCCTGGCTCTTGAGCCCTCCAGCCTACCCTACTGACCTTACTCGCTTCTCCAATCCCTGACCCCTGAAGAAGACAGCATCTGCTGGCATTTTTTTATTTAAATAAAATATACAACACGGTGCATTTACCGTTTTCTGTTTTAAAAGTGGTAGATTTGAAAATTGCTTGTGGGGGTTTGGAGATGGGTCGGCCCACTCATTGGACCTGGTTTCCCCAGTTTCTAAGGAGTGGCTGGGCTGGATCAGAGCTTTTATAAAATGCATGTGTGTGCGCGTGCGCACGCACGTGTGCAGAAAAGAGGGTGGTGAGGCCAGGCCCTGATGGCAAGGGGGATGGTCCTCACGCCTCATGCCCCTGGACACTCCACCCCTGCTCCTCTCCCTTCCCCCACCCCCTCCAGGACTAGACTGGCTTTGGATCAAGTCCTATGGCCTTCCTTAGTAGGGTGGGGGGCAGACTCAGGTGGAGGCTGCCACTCAAATCCTTCCAGCTCTGAAAACTCCCTAGGCCCAAGGGGCATTCTTAAGGGGCATTCTCCTGCCCAACAGAGACCACAGCTGGATGCTTTGTCTCTCCCCAGGTTCCCAAGATCTCTCACTACCTTCTGTCCTGGATGACTGCCTCCCTCTCATGTGGCCCCTCCATGGAGATATGGACCTGCCCCACATTCCAGGACAACTCAGGACCAAATCTGATCTTGACTTCATTCTGGCTGGAGCATGGAGAGGGGTTCTGGATAGACATGGCGGGACCAGCCCTCCCCACTGTGCAGGTCTTGGCAGCCAAACCTGTTCCAGCCTGATAGGCAGGTGGAGGGAGACCACTAACCTTGGCTCTGGCAGGGTCTGGTTGGAGAAGAGGAGTGTCCCTCAGGAGGCATCTGAGCTGCTTTCACATAGGCCCCCATTCTGAACCTGCTTCTGGCTCCCGGGTGCCTTCAGAATCAAGGCCAGTCCCCTCCGGCTGCCCTCCAACACCTCTGGATCCCCACCCCAAACCCTCTCCACACCTGCACATCCACCTCGGGCCCATCCTGTGTCCTCCATCCCACCCCACTCCCCTTTCTTGCTTCCCCCCTTCTCTTACCTTTCCTTCCTCTTCCTTCCTTCCTTCCTCCTAACTCTTCCCACCTCTCAAGGCCTGGCTCAAGCCCGCGGCTGGCCACAGGAGGCCCTTCAGGAGGCCCAGCCACCTCCTGTGTCCTGAGATCATAAGGTCCTGGAGCCCTCAGCCAGGGTTCTCTGGGCTCTCACCATAGCTTGTTGGAGCAGTGGGCTGGGCACATGAGGAGGGAACAGAAGAGATGTGATTTATTGAGCACCTACTATGGTGTGTGCCAGGCGCGAGGCTGGGCATTTCACATCTGCTACTTTTCTCATCTGGTCCTCATAGGTTCTTGTGAAGTGGTACCATAATCATTCCCATTTTACAAGCGAGGGAACAGACTCATGTCTGATAGCTAGCCCAAGGTCATACAGCTAAGAAGTGGCAGGACTGGGATTTGAACCCAGGTCTCATTGCTTCCAAAATCTGGTGTCTTTCCATACCACCATGCCTGGGGAGTCACTCAGTCCCTCTCAACAGTTGCTTCCGGAAGGGAACTAGGATTTGGCCTCAGGCAGTCATGGATTTAAATCTCCTGGCACTCCTGGCTCTGCCACTCCTAGTTACGCAATTCTGGAAAAATGGCCTCAAACTCAAGTTTCCTCACCTGTGAAATGGGGAGAATCAAAGTACCAACCTCATGGTCTTTGTGAAATTGAAGGGGTTAATGTGTGTAAAGTGCTAAACCAGTGCTTGGCACAGAGCAGACTCAATAAATAGAAGTTCCCCTCACCTCCCACCATACAGATAGGAAAACAGAGGGCCCGGAGGCGAGAGGATGTGCTTGAGCCCCACAGGGAAGGAGGGGGTCTTCTGCTTCCAGGTGGTGAGATATTGAGCTAGGACTGGACTTGAGACCAGAGATGGTGAGGAAGGGAGCCTGCTGAGAGGTCTTGGGGTCCTCTTCCCTGAGGACTGGAAAGAACACTTCCCCAGACCCTGTGGTGCCCAGCCTGAGGGCCAGGACAGGTTGCTGAATGTAAGGTGACCTGGGTGTCCTGGCAACATGGGGTTACAATGTGCACACATGTGAGTGGCTATCTACACAGCTCTGCAGAGCGCTACATAGCTATACATATACACATCTTACATACATATACATATACATGTTCATGTTCATATACATATCTTGCTAAGTTTGCAGTAGAAAAAAAATGCAAGACTCTCAGGGCCCTGGCCCCATTTTGTCTCAAAGACCCAGATGACTGAGGCTCCCCAGGAACATATCCAGGGGCAACCCCTTCCTGTGGGGGAAGAAGATGACCCCCACAGAATGGGGCTCCAAGTTCACAGCTACGGGGCCGGTGGTGACTGTTGCCATAGGATACGATAACAGATCTGCTCTAAGAAACCCCAAAGGTGGGTCACCCCTGCTGCCGTCAAGCCCCAGAAACCCCCACCTGCCTTCTTCTGGCTTTTGCCTTCGGGCCCTGCCTGCTCCCTCCCCCCTCCCTCCCCCCTCCCTCCCTCTAGTGCTGAGTATTAAAATAGTCTATAAAAGCAAGTGACCAAAAATCTATAGCTCTAAGAATACCTGGTTATTTTCTGCTGTCTTTTGTTTTTCTGGTGTGGGTTTTTTTTTTTTTAATGATAATTATTATTGTTATTGGTATATCTCCTAATCACAGTTAAACCTGAAGGAAGAAAGAAGGGAGAAAAAAAGAAGAGAGAAGAAGGAAGGAAGGGCCCCGCTCATAGATTGGACGGCAGTTTGGAGCGCACGGGCTCAGACCTGGCCCCAGGTTCCCTCTGGGGGGCAGCAGTCAGAGGGGGCCCCCCAGAAGAGGCGGCTCTTGCCCCAAACAAAGAGAGAGGGGGTGGCAAAGAACCTGAGGATGTCTTCCGAGGCAGAGTGACATGCTGGCCGGGGACAGCACCATAGGGCCTCCCCGGGAGAACGAGGCCCCCGCTGCCCCCGCTAACGCCGCCGGCCCTGGGGACGAGCGGGAAGGCCGCCACGGACTCCCCCGAGGAGTGCGGAGAGGCTCTGCGGAGAGTCTGCGCCCCGTCCTGGGGCAGGGCCGGCTGGGAGGCTGAGATGAGCTTGAGGTCCTGGGTGAGGCGGCCCGGGGTGAGGGGTGGCGTGCCGCGGCGCTGGGGTACCTGGGGAGCTGGGGGGCTGGAGGCGGGCGGCAGGAGCAAGGAACCGTGGGAGCCGGAGGCCCGAGGGGGGGCACTTGGGAAAGTTCTTGGGGGGCCGGGGCTGTGGCCGGGGGGGCTGAGACCTCCGCGGGGGGGGAAGGCTACGGGAGAAGCCCCCCCGGAGGCCCCTGCCACGAAGGACGGCCGCTCGGGTTGCCGCGGGGGCGTCTCTGGCGTACTTGGCTGGCCGGCGGCCAGGCCGGGGGACAGCTCCCCAGGTGGCTGGCCCAGCTGCCCGGGGCTGGCCGACGGGGACCGGGAGGAGGGCGGGGGCGGCAGGAAGTGCTCCAGGAGTCCCAGGCCCCCGCGGGCCCCCGGCAGCGGGGGCGGCGGCTGGTTGGCTTGCGGCGATCGGGCTCCGGACTGCAGCGGCGTGAGCAGCGGAGAGTCGGACGAGGACAGGGAGCCGCCCAGCGCCTTGTGGAAGTGGCCGAAGCCGGTGGCCGCGGTGGCGGCTGCGGAGGCCGAGGGCGTGGGAGCCGGGGAGGAGCCGCCGAGCCCAGGGGGCGGGGAGGAGCCGGACGAGGGCAGGAGCGGGCTCAGGCCCGCGGGCGCGGAGAAGCCGGCCAGCTGCTGGATGTGGAAGGAGGAGGAAGACGGCGTGTCCACCTGCGACGGGCTGCTGGCGGGCGAGGCGGAGCCCAGCGCCGACGGGATCAGGGACTGCAGCCGCTTCAGGTGCCGGGGCGTCTGCCCCGCACCGAGGCCGCCTAGCCCGGGGCCGGGAGGGGGGCGGAAGATGGCAGCGGGCAGGCGGGGGTGGTGGGTGAGCGCGATGGCCACCGAGGTGGTGGCCGCGGCGGCTTGCAGCGGCGCCTGGATCAGCGGCGTCCAGATGACCGGCGTGGGGGTCGGGGTGGCCGAGGCGGCGGCCTGGACGCGGTGAGCACAGTGAGCCATCTCGCGGTCATGCTGCACGATCTGCTGGATGATCTCGTTCTCCTGGTAGTTGAAGACGCCTGAGTTGAGGTCGTGCTGGACTTTGTGGAGGAGGATGGAGTTCTTCTTGCCTGGGCCGTGCACGGAACGAGAGCAGGGGCTCAGGCCAGAGCGGGAGGCCAGGGGGTGGGCGAGGGGGTTCCCCTCCCAGCCGCCGCCCGGCCCGGTCCCCTCACCGATGCGGTCCAGGCGGTCCAGCGCCACCGTCTCGAAGGCCCGCCGCATCATGGGGTACTCCTCCAGCACCTCATTGAAGTTGTCCACACTCAGCGAGTAGAGGCGGCAGTATGTGTCGGCCCTCACGCTGGCCGTGCGCCGACCCCGAGTCAGCAAGCAGATCTCTGCCAGGACAGCGGGAGTGGGGAGGGGGTGCTCGAAGGGGCCTCCTGCTCGCCCCTGACCTGGGTTCCCACTGTCTGGTAGGGACGCCTGACGGTAACAAGGCCCCATCCCCAGGGGTGACCACACTAGATGCCCCCAAGTGGGTGCCAGGCTCTTCCCGGGCCGCAGCTCCGCCCCCCACCCCCGCCCAGGGCCACAGGCCGTCACCTTCAGGCAGGGGCCAGAAGAGACCCAAACATCGTCCTCAGTATCTCTCCAGCCCATTCCCCTGCCCCCTAGGGCTCCGCCGGCCACCTCACCTCCAAAGTAGGAGCCATCTGCCAGCTTGGTCTCCTTGTTGCCCTTTGTGAGCACACTGACCACGCCATGCTGGATGAAGTACATCTTCTTGCCGATGGTGCCCTCACGGATGATGTAGTCCCCAGGCTGGAAGACCTCAAAGCGCAGCTTGGTCAGCATGGAGGTCACGAAGTTGGGGTCCGCGTTAGCGAACAGTGGCATGGAGGCCACCAGCTTCCGGCAGTTGAAGTTGATGATCTCCTAATCCCCAGACAGGGTGGAGAAGATGAGGGAGCCGCCCTGCAGGAGGGAAGCTCCCCTCCTGGTCGCCAGCCCCCGCACCCCCCCCACCGCGTACCTCCCTCAGCGGCTCGCTCAGCTCGCCCAGGATGCTCTCCTCATCGAACATCTTGCCCTGGTAGCGGTGCTCATAGTAGTCGTGGATGCGCTGCCGCGTGTCCGGTGGGAGCTTATGGAAGGACATGTACTGCTCCACCTGCTTGTACTGAGTCGGGGGAGAAGGAGAGAGGGAGAGGGCGTCACCTCCTCAGGGCCTCGGCCCTGCTGCTGACCAGAGCTGGCACGGACCCTGTGGGCCTCCTTGGCCCAGCCTGGCTCCTCAATGCTGAGATCCTCAGTGGGGGTGTGCCCCAAACCATGGTCCTGACTCCCAGCTGCCTGGGGCGGGGGAGGGGCTCCATCAGTGTGCCCAGGGCTCTCTGGAGGTGGCTGGGGACAATAGGGGCTATCCAAAGCACCATTCCAGGCCAACCGACCAGAGTCCCTCAAGTTTCCTCTGCCCCTGGCTCTTTCCTATGTCACACTGTGGACAAGAGAAAGCTCACGGGTCCTGGAGGAACTCTTTGCTACCAGTGATCACACTGGCTGGGCAGCAGGGTTGGGCCACATTGGGTTAGTGGGACCCAGAGGCTGAAGTCAGGATGCCTGATGGTCATACACTGTGTATCCAAACATGGCCCCTGGCTGGCTCCAAGGCATTTTGTGGAAGAGTGACTCTAGCCCATGGGGATGGCCAGGGTAGAACAAGTTCCTTAAGCAGAGGTTGGGGATAAGAGCTTTGAGACCTGAAATGCCCAGGGCTCAAGCAAATACGAAATGCTCCCATCTACCCGGGGTGAAGTTGTGGGGTCTGCTCCAGCATCCTGGGACTGCGGGTGCGGAGTGGGGGTCCACAGGGGCATGTTAGGCAGAAATAGTAGGCAAGAGCAGAGTTTTCCCACACTGAGATGCAAGGGAAATTCCTATACCCCAGGAAGAAGCAGAAGAGGGGAGCATGTTTTCACACATTGGGGCTCCCAATAGGCGGGGACACAGTATGGCTGCAGACAGATGCCAGCAGGCAACCGAGGCCTGGGAGATGAAGTTTCCATGCATTCTTCCAGCCAAGCTGGCTCTGTCTGCTCGAGGTTGTGCCCGGCCCCAGGAGACAGGGACTTCCCTGCGGTGTATGGGAACAGGGGCAGAACAGCTAAAGCTGTGTTTTAGAGAATTCCCCATGCCTGGAACATCCATAGTGGTGGGGAGGCAGGGTCTGGAGACGGGGCGGGAGTTGGAAGCTGGCTAAAGTGATCTAGGCGAGAGCGAGAAGTGGGGACCAAAGGGAGGTAATACATTTCAGAGAGATTTATGAGTGAATCATATTGGAGAGCCATTAGCTAAAGAACCAAATAAAGACAACTCCCAAATGGAAAGTCACAAGCAGCTTGACTCTGCCCTCGAATGAACCTTGGTGCTTTTCTAAACTAGAGTCCCGACTGAGCCCCCATCCCGGTCCCACACCAAGCCCTGATCCTGGTTTCACATGGAGTCCTGACCTGGTCACAGGCTGGGCCCTGACGCAGGTCCACATTGATCCTTCCCCTGGCCCTGGACTAAACCCTGGTCTTTATAACCTGACTCCTCCTCTCCTTCCCCTTTCCAGCCCCCTCATTCCTAACCCAGAACCCTTTGTTCAAATCAGGCTGATTTCTTTCCCACCCATCATACTCATCATGTGGCTAGCCTAGAATTCTCGCCTGCCTTCTTTCTCTGCCTCCCCAAACTGCCCCTCCCACCCTGGGCTGGCTCTGCAGACTCCTGAACTTTCCTTCTGGCAGGATGGGACCTGGGCCTCCAGGTCTCGGTCACCCCAGCAAGGGACAGCACATGGGGCAGGCAGGCAGCCAGTTAATCAATACACACTAAGCCCTGCTAAGTGCCGGACATGACACCGGCAATTCAATAGGGAGGGACAGACCTGGGTCCTGCCCTCACGGAGCCACCACCTGGACAGGCAGGACATAGACACTGAACAACAGACTGCACAGAGTAATCAAATATGGCAGGAGTCCCAAGTGTGGTGAAGGGGAATTAGAGGGCACCAGGGGTTCACATGATGGGTGGGGCTGACGGGGTCACAGAAAGCTCACCAAGGGGAAGTGCAGGCTGAGAGGTGGAGAAGTGGTCGGGTGAAAAGGAGCGAGGAGCGTTCCAGGCTAGTGTCCGTGCCAAGGCCCTGTGGCAGGAGGGCACATGCAAGGAGGAGCCTGGCGAGGCTCGAATAGAGGGCTGTAGGGCCCATGGCATGATCTGGGCATGAGAAGGGCAGGGGCCAGATTATGCCCCTTAAATGCCAGGCTGAGGAACCCCACTGCAGGGTTCCTCTGCATCTACAAGTAACAAGAAGATTCTGATGAGTTTTAAGCAGGATGATATGATCAACTTTACATTTTTTAGGTGCCTGATCTATCTGCCATGCAGAGTATGGAGTGGAAGGTGCCAGATGGAGCCCATTTAGCCAATAAATATTGAATAGCCTACGCCATGCTCACACAGTCTTAGCGGTTGGCACACAGCACTCCCTCCTCATAAACCCCATGATATGACCCCTTCTCCTTGCTGTCTCCATCTTACAGATAAGCAAATGGGCCACAGAGGTGGGAAGTAACATACCCACACTCCATGGACAGCTGGGTAGATCACTTGGGCCCCACTGCACAGGGAGAGCTAGAAGGACCAGCCAGAGGGGAAAGCCGAGAGTGTGCTGTTACAGAAACCAAGTGCCAAGCCAAGAAGGGAGTGATAACTGTCAAATACCACTGAGATGCCCAGCGGGTGGTGGGGGGGAACCAAAGGGAACCATTGGCTTTAGTAATGCAGAGGGCACTGGTGAACTTCAATTCCATGGGCCGAGCCACGGATTCAGCAGTCATAAACAATATGCAGTTTTGTTTGTTTCAGGAACTTGCCCATGAGAAAGAGGCGAGCTGCCGAGGCCAGAGGATGTAGAAGGCAGAGCACGTCAGGGGTCTGGTGGGGACCTACCCCGGCTGCCAGCCTGTGCTCCCTGGGGACCGCAGGTCAGGGTCCCCTGAGCCGACCCAAGAGGGACCCCAGGTTTCTGCCCTACCTTTTCCTGGTACTGGCGCCGGGAGGAGTCCAGGGACTGGATGAGGGCCGTGGCATGGCCGATGAACATGGCATAGCAGGTGGCGCCCACAATCATACTGAGCATGGTGAGCCAGACGTCCGACATGCCCACGGGCGCCTGCCGTCCGTACCCGATGCACAGCATGTGGCTCATGGCCTTGAAGAGTGCGTACGAGTACTGCTTTCCCCAAGAGTTGTTCTGCGGACAGGTGAGAGGGGGTGCTGTGAATGGCCGCCACTCTCACTAGCTGCTAGAAAGGCCCCTGCCGCCTCCCACCCCTCAGCCTAATCCTTCCCCAGTGGCTGAGCCCAGGGAGGCCTTCCAACCTTGCTGCTGGCTGATGGCCTCGGGTGAGGTGCAGGAGGCCCACGCTGGTGACCTGCAGTGACACTGAATCCCTGACTCGGGCCTTTCTCTTGCTCTGGGGGGTCAGGGATCAGTCCCCAGCAAAAGGAGGGGAGCCATCCTCACTCCCTCTGACTTCTCAGTCCCCATAGGGCTGCCTAGAGCCCCCCTAAGCAGCCAAAGTCTCCAGGCTGAGCCACCCTGCTGTCCTCCACTTGCTGAAATAGCTCTATCCCCGCCCCCCCCCCGCCCCACCCCTGCAAACTACTGCCAAGTGAAGCCCATTTCCCCACTGACCTCAATTATAAAACCAGATATGCTTCCCCTGGGGGGACAGGCTCCGGCAGACCGAGCCAAAAACACTGTCCTCATTTTGGGTGAGCAAAGTCTAAGCGCTGTGGAGCTAACTCGCCTCCTGGGTGAGCCCTGCCGGAATGGGTCCAGGGCTGAGGGCCCCCTAGGCCACCCCCACCAGGAACTGGGCTGTCTGGAACAGACACTGCTTGGGGGCAGGAGGAGGGAGGAAGGGAGTGAGTGAGGCTCCTGGCTATTTTTGTCTCCAAAGCCAGTCAGTGTCTCAAGGAAGTCTGTGTGGGAACGCTGGGCGCAGAAGGGCCATCTCCTGAATTTAGTGCGTGTGTGGGCCTGTCACCCTCACACAGAGGAAGCTGTCCCTGAAGAGGAAGCTGCCAGATGAACCCCAGCATCTGCCACCTCCCCACTGTCTCCCTATTCATACAGGGGACATGTGAAGCAATGACACGCAGGGCCAGCAGAACCGGTGCCCAGAGCCCCAGACCCTTCCATGGTCAGCAGGCCGTTCCTGGCACCTGGAGAAAGGCTCAGCAGCTGCCAGCCACGTTCAAGGTCACTCAGATGGTCCCAGACAAAGCTGAGTGGGTCTGGTGGCTCTCGGTGCAGACCAGGTTGGGAGGTCAGCGGGGCTGATCCCAGGGTGCTGGCCTCGGATCCAGGCCTGGGGACCTGGGGTGGCCCCCAGCTGCCTCTAGTCAGGGCTTCCGGCCTTACCACTGAGCCTCTGAGGACCAGGAAATTCAATCCATATGGCCGATTCATTTACACTAAGCTCATCAAAAGGCTGTTTTGTAAAGGCCTATTTGATGCTGGAAGATGCCTCAGGGTCTCTTTCACCTCTTTCAAAGCTGGTTTCTCCTCCCCTGGGGCTCTGGGGATTTGCCACCAGACCCAACCGTGCAGACCCAACCATATAGACTGGGCGGGAGAAGGAGGGAGGGTCACTAGACCCAGAGAAAAGTTCACGGGTCTAGGGGGTCCTCACCCAGCCCAGTGCCCACTCTATCTTTGGGAGGCGATGGGGGGTGGGGTCTGCGTTATGGCTTCCCAGCCCCCATTCCATCTCCCTCTCCCCGTCCCAGGGCTGGTGGTAGGGAGGTGGTCCTCACCCTGCAGAGCAATGTGTGTCTGAGAGGTGGGGCTGGGGGCAGGGAAAGGAGCAGGTAGAGGACAGCCCAGCTCAGCAGAAGGGGGCTAGCCCAGGCCTAGGCGCCGTCCACAGTGCTCCTCACAGGCTTCGCTTTCCTCCGGCTCAGCTTTTTGGGTTGGTCTGCCTCTGGGGAACCGAGGGAGAAGGGCAGGAGGAGCCCCCAGCCCAGCTTGGCCACACTTAATACGGTCTGAGAATGGCCAGGTCTCCGTCTCCTTGGGTGAAGTCACCAGGACTCCTGACGGCACGGGAGGCCAGAAGAAGGCCGGGGAGTGAGCAGGGCACAGCTGAGGGCCCTGGGACGGACCTATATCAGCTGGAGTCATGTGCCCGTGGGCACCAAGGGGGCAGCCCAGGACCCCACGTGCTGGGGCTTGGGAGTCCCGGACTGTGGAGCGACTCTGCCTGCCCAGGCAGCACCCGCCCCACTCTTGCCGGGCACTCACCACCATGTTGTTGATGGACACCCAGCAGTCGTCGGGGAAGTCCTGCAGCATGGGCACCAGGAACTGCAGGCAGCCATCCCAGTGGCAGAGCAGAAGCATCATGCCAATGAGGTTCACTATGCGCACCACGGCGCTCGCCAGGTCGTAGGTCATGTGGAAGATCTGGAGGCAGACGGAAAGAAACGTTAAGATGGGTGGCCGGCCGGGAAGGGGTGGCCCCACTCTGCCTGCCCCTGCCGCTGCTGCTGGGCACCGCCATATGTGGACTTGGCGGAGCAGCTGGCCTGGTGCAGGTGCAGGTGTGTGCAGGGTCAAGGGTGGCAGGTGGCAGAAAGGTGGCCTGGAAGAAGCAGGCTGGGGGACAGGGGGGACGGCTCCTGGGATTTGGGCAGATGGGGGAGGAAGTTCAGCCCTGCAGGCCGGATATCTGAAGGGAGGGCCCCTGGAGCCCCCCCGCAGCCCCAGAGTGGGCGGAGAAGCTGTCTCTAGGCCATGAAGACCACAGGGAGAAGAGCCGGCCAGCAGGAGGCTCCTCAGGGGACCACAGTCTGTCGTCACACCAGGGCCATTGTGTTTCCCCAGACCTGCTGCTTTAGGCGGAGGACCTACCAGTGGCTGGGCAGCGGCAGGGGGGTTGGGGGGGTGAGGAGAAAGGTTCTGCTCAGGGCAGCCACAGAACTGAAGCGGAAGCAGCATGGACACACGGGCTCCCCGATCATACAGACCTTGATCCCAGACCCACTTCTAACCAATTCCCAGCTGTGCAACCTTGAGCAAGCCCCTTAACCTCTCTGATTATATTTCCTCATCTGGAAAATGGCAATGAAAATTCTTACCCGAGTGGACTGTCAGGGGTATTAAATTATACATATAAAGCGCTCGGTACTATAGAAGTATTCCACAAATTGCGAACCATTACTCATTGATGGGTTGTTGTTAATAATTAATCTTTATGATTCGGTCATATGTATTAGTAGTCATGCTCTCCCGTATCGCTTAATAAAGCCCAGAGCCTGCAACCGCAGCCCAGCACCAGCTTGCACCTCCACTCCTGTGGCTCCTAGGAGAGGCTTAATGAAGCCTGGTGGGGCAGGGCCAGGGGGGCACATCCCAGCATCCCTGCCCTGCCCCCCCAGAGCTGCTGCTTGGTCTGGTATTAACGGGGATCCCCATACTGACGGGGCAGTGAGGGGACAGGGATCTGGAAGGAGGTCAGAGAGAGGTTTCTGGACTCTGGTCTTGCCCCGGCCTAGGAGACTCTGGGGGCAGGATGGGGTAGAGCTTGGTGGCTGGGGGCAGGTCATTGTGATAGTAGTGACTTCAGTTTCCCCTTCTGAAGTGTGGGCATAGTTTCGGGGCAAGGTTTGGAAAAGCCCAACATGAATATTGCTTGTCGGGCGCATCCAGGGTTGTGCCCACCTGCACCCGCCTTAGCACAACTCTGGATGTTCCAGCCAAAAGATGATGGAGACTTCTCAGGATGAAGTGGACCCTGGAAAGGTTCAGGGAGGGTGGCGGTCCATCACCCCTGTGGCCCTGGTGTCAGAGGGACAATAACACATCTGAGTGGGGGCATGTGGGCCCACAGCCATCACCTCATTTAACCTCACAACAACCCTTTGCTGAAAATATTATTAATCCATTTTATACCAAGGCTTGGAGAAGGAAAGGGACTGGCCACCGTCATGGTGGCAGTGGGAGAGGCACGTCTGAGCTCAGGGCTGCCCGCAGATTATCAGACTGGCCCAGTGTGGGAATGATGGTTTCCAGGAGTTATTTTGCAGATGGAACAACTCAAACCCGATGTGGCTGAATTCACACGGCAAAGGGACACAGGCGCGGCCGGAACTCGCCAGCATCTCACCTCAGTAAGCCCCAGGCTGTCAGCACATTGCTCCCCACCGAGCCGCTGCGTCAATGTCAACGTCAGGGGTGTGGGGCACGAGACACTGGCCAGGGCAGGATGGGTCTGGGACCCGTGTCTAGGAGCCAAGGCATGCCTGAGTGTGCAGTGGTGACTCTGGCCATCTGTCCACTGCTGGCCTTGCCGTGGGGCCTGGACCCTGAGCCTGGGAAGCTCCTCAACCTCTCCCCATCCCCAGCAGCTCCCGAGCACCAGCACCCCAGCTGCGGCTCTGAGGGGAGATCTCACTTTGGGCTCTTCACTGCTTAGGTGAACGCAATAGCTCTATGACCTTGGGCAAATCACTAGCCTTTCAGAGTCCAAGATGACCAGGATGCCACCAGCTCCCCAGACTCAACAGGATGGGGAAGGCAAGTGACGCGGAACCATCCAGTCTCAGAGATGGCCAGCACCTGCCCTCACGTCCTGCCACATCTCAGCCTCCCATCATCTAAGACGAGCTAGATATCTGCTCCCCATTTTTCGAGGTTTCTGGAGAATTAAACTGGCTAAGAAGGTCCTCTGGGCTCCAAACACAGCATGGGTAGGGTCTTTATTACAAAGCTCCTTGGTTTCCTAGACTGGATGTTTGTGTCCCCCAAAGTTCATATGTTGAAGCCTGAACCCCCACTGTAATGGCATTAGGAGTTGGGCCTTCAGGAGTTGATGAGGTCATGGGGGGTGGAGCCCCATGAATGGGGTCTATGCCCTTAGAAGAAGAGACACGAGAAGGAGGAGCTCTCGGCTGTGTGAGGCCACAGCAGGCAGGTGGCATTCCATAAATGTGGATGGGGGCCTCAGACAGAAGGTGACCATGCTGGCACCCTGATTTGTCCTTTCAGCCTCCAGAACTGTGAGAAATAAATGTTCGTCGAAGCCCCCAGGTATGTGGTATTCTATTCCAACGGCCCAAGCGGGGCCATACTTGCAGAGTCTGTGGGAGAGAGTCCTATGAGGCATCTGTAGAATTCAGTGTATCTTACAGAACCAGAGCTTCAGGTAGCCTGGGACCCCTTTGAGAAAGTGTCCCCTGCCTGGTGCAGCTCACAGAATCTGCCCTGGGCATGAATCCCTCTGGGCATTTGAGACAGAGCTATCCGGATTGGTATATTTTTATGCAATACCTGCTTTTCTTTGGGTATGACCTATGTTTCTGGTGCCTTCGTAGCTCATCTTCCTCCAGGATCGTCCTTGCCTAGTTTTGCCTTTATCATGACCTCAGCAATGACTGGGGCAGAGCACGTGGTGTGCTCTCAGGAACTGAGAAGTGCTTCCTGACAGAGGTAAAGGGCAAGGTGACCGTGACCGGGATGGGGAAGAGTGGGTCAGAGCCGCCACGAGTGTACGGGGTGGCATTTGGAACCCCCCCCCCTCTGGGCAGGTGCAGCCAATGAGAATTCCGTCTCTGCCTGCGTGGGAAGGAAAAGGTGCCTTTTCCTGGAGGTGGGCACAGACTCACATGTCCTGCAGAGCTGCGGGGTAGTCGGGGGGAGCTAGGCGCTGGGCTAACGAAGCAGGCGGTTGTTGGAAGGGGGCCCGGTGGAGGTGGGGAGGGTTGGGAGGGTGGGAGTTTTGGGGGCTCGGGACGGGTACTGTGGCTGGCTCTCAAAGGCCCAACATGGCAAAACCTGAACTTCCTGCCAAGAGTTGGTGGCAGGGGCAAAGACACCCATTTAGGTGAGGAGGGTACCCCGGGCGGTGAGCACACGCGCCCCAGGCCCAACACAACGGCACCCAGGTGTGGTTGCTGAGAGTGAGGCTGGCCGTTGCCGGGAGAGGCGGCTAAATCCTTGTGTGTCCCCGCTGTGGGCTGGGGCCGCAGGCCACCCGCAAGTCAGCTGCATTGCACAAATATTTATCTTGCTCTTTATACTTCATTAAAACCCCCTTTTATGATGTTGGTTCTGACTGTGACTGTGGGGGTTGAGTACCTTCATTTCCAGGCCCTGCAAGGCTCGCTGGGCGGATAGCCTGGACGGCTCACTCTCTGTGCCCCATGGGGCCCTCGGGGGAGGCACCGTAGTGTTCCCACCACAATGCGGAGACAGAGCAACATGTCTTCCACCTGGGCCAAGCGCCTTCTCTGCTCTGAGTAATGGGTCCTTATCTGTGTAATGGGTCAATAACTGCCAGCTCCCAGTGCTGTCTTGGGGATCAGGAGAGATGATGTCCACAGCTGGTATACAGTAGGTGCTCAATGCATGTTTGTTCCTTTCCTTCCCTCTCTTCCCCAGCCTTCAAACAAAGAGTTGGTTTCTCAGTCCTGGGGCAAGACCAGAAATTGGAGTTTCTGCCAAGGCCTCATCTTGGGGCTGGGTTGAATTCCCTCCCAGGGTGACTCGTTTTCTCCTCAGGGAAAAGGAACAATTTCTCCCTGCATCTCAGGACCCAGTGGCCACACTGGGGTCAGCAATCCGAGGCCCGAGAGGATGGCTGGTGCGTGTGTGTCCTGGAGACTTCCTAGAGGTAGCCAAATGGAGGGCCATACTGGGTCCCTTCCTGGGGCCTGGAGAGAGCGCCGACCCCTACCCCTAGGACCACTCCTGGATTCTGAGAGAGACAAAGAAAAATCAAGGTCCGTGGGGGAGGAGACTCATCAGGAGGCTCGGCCGCGGCCCAGCCTCCTGCCTCCAGCCTTCCTCCCACGGCTCCTGTCCGCTGAGGGAAAGAGGATGCTGGGATGGGTCACTGGGGTGCTGGGCCTGCAGGGGAACATCCGGGGTTGGGGGGGGATGGATGGACCATGGTTTCTAACAATAGCCTCCATGCCTGTAACAAGCTCACACCTCAGAGGGAGGGAAGAGGCTTGGCTGGGGAGGAGAACATTGACCTAGATCGCCCGGGTTGGAGGCAGAGGCTGGCGTCCTCTGAGAGGGTGGCCTTTGCCTGCCGAGACCCTCCACCTCCCCTGACTCCCAAGACCTGCTAATAGCACTTGAGGACTCTCTGACAGGGCGCTGGGCTGGGCTGGGCTGGGCTGGGTGAGGCAGCTGAAGCCGGGGGCCTCGGTCAAGCTGTTTCCTCTTCACAGGGGGGCTGACATTCTAGCCCCCACCCAGGGCCACAACAGTGTCCTCAGGGTCAGCTCATGTCACCCTTGCCAGGGGAGGCTGGAGTGGGGACCAATTCCCAACCCCCTAGAACATCAGGGCACACCTGACATTTGGGGAAACTGAGGCCCCCCAAAGGAAAGGGACTCACATAGGGAGTTATAGGAGGAAAGAGAGCAGGGTTTTCTCTACTGAATATCTCCTTTCCCAGGTCTCATGTAGACCTGGGACCTCTGGGTGTCCCTGCTATTGCCTCCAGGCTAAGCTGAGGTGAGAAGGTCCAGGGCCAGGGCAGGCTGTAGAGGATGTGCAGACGGGGTTCCTGGGGCCAGCTGGGGGAGCCCAATCCCATCCCAGAGGTGCAGCGGAAGCCCTTGGCTGGGCGGTGTGCCCACAGAAGCCAGCTTAAAGCAATTTCCTCCCCAGCTGGTAGGCTGGGGAAGGGTGTGTGTAGAGGGGGTGGGGAGTCATCTGTTTGGCCTCCTGGGATCTCCCCCCCTGCCCAGGACGCTCAGTACCCATGTCCAGTTCAGAGCCCAGACTGAGGCCTCCTGGGATCTCTGTCTATCCCAGGGAACGGTCTGGGGCAAGAGCCTGCCTGGGCAGTTCTGGATAGCCCAGAGGGTGGCCAGGGTGGGGTCTGCCAGAGAGGCAGTTGGGACCAAAGCCCTGGACCAAGCTCCCAGATGTCTGGTGCAGGGAAGTGAAAGAAGCACTTAGTTTCTCTTCCAGGACTCACTCTGCCCAGCCATGGGCAATTCTGTCAGCTCTCCCCCCAATAGTATGGCCTCCAGGGCCCAGGCGTCAGGAAGCAGCAAGGATGGTTCCCAGGGGGCCGGGGCCTGGAGACTTGAGCCAGTGCCAGAGAAGGGAAAGAGAGGCTACTTTTCTGCTTTTAATGATAGTCTAGCTGCAAGTTCAAGACACACAGAAGGCTGGAGGGGGTCTTGGGGACTGAGGAAGCCATCATGGTCCAGAAGTCTGCCTGGAGGTCTCTAGAGGCTGTGGTATTTCTACTTGGGACCGAAACCAAAAGACAAGCCTGTCAGGGAGTTCCAGGAAACCTGCCTCCATCCTTCCTGCCCCCACCCTAACCCTCTCCCCAATCAGGTCTGAGCTCAGATCCCCAGGCCAACAGCTCTCTGTGTCTAGATGTCCTGTAGGTAGCTCAAACTCAACCCATCACACAGAACACCCCACCCTACCCCTCCACCTGCTCGGCTGCCTGTCTTCCCAACCTCAGCTGGGAGGCGATGCTAACAGAGGAACAGACAACAGAATCAAAGTCATCCTGCTTTCAGGCCACCTAAGAATGCAGGAACCCAGAGTCAGGAGGCCCAGTTCCAACATCCTACCCCTGGGCCACCTGGAGCTTCTGACCCTGTTCCTCAGGACAAACAGGAAGAATCAGTCCCCCCTGCTTTACCTTGCTGGCTAGGTGTGAGGAGCCAGCAAAATAAAGGGTAAAAAATATTCGAGGGGCTCCTGGGTGGCGCAGCCCGTTAAGCATCCGACTCTTGGTTTCCGCTCAGGTTGTGATCTCAGGGTCGTTAGATTGATCCCGGCATCAGGCTCTGCACTCAGGGTGGGGTCTGCTGCTGGAGATTCTCCTTCCCTCTCCCTCTCCCCCTCCCACTCGTGCGCGCGCGCGCTCTCTCTCTCTCTCTCCCAAATAAATAAATAAATAAATAAATCTCTAAGGGAAAAAAAAACTATTTGAGAAAAGTAACACCCCTCACCCACCCACAGAGACATAGAGGGTTACACAAACAAATGGGCGGGGAGGGACCTTTCCCGAACCATCCACCAGGCTCCCTGCTAAGTGTCTTATAAACATCGTCTCACAACAATCGAGTGAGGATGAAACCCACTCTGCGGATAAGAGACTAAGGCTCAGGGAAGCAAGGTGACCCCAAGGTCATGGAGCCAGGCAGTGTGGAGCCAGGATTTTAATTCGGGTCTCACATGCATAATCCTAGCTCAAGCCCCCGGACCTTCCACTGCCCCAGGCAGGGACCCCTCATTGCTACGAGTCCAGAGAGCTAACTGGGCTCTGCTCCAGCCCCTCCAGAGGCCTGGCTGCCCGTGTGACCTTGGGCAAGTCACAGCCCCTCTTCTGTCAGCAGGAATACCGCCAGTTCTCCTAGACAAAGAGAATTTCCACCACGGAGTGATGCTGCCAGGCTGGTGTGGGCACTTCTGCAGCACAGGCCTTTGTGATACCCCTGACCTCAATCTGCCAGCACCCTGACCATCGGCCGTGTGTGCTACTGGGGGGGCCCAGGCTGCCCCTGGGGTGAGGTGAGGGCTTCATGCCCCGAGCACAGGAACTTCCGTCCAACCAACCAAGTAGGGGAATCCTGGGGACCAGAAGACTGGCAGTGAGCCGTGGCAAGAAACGCACCTCTGCATGAAGCTCCCCCAGGCTCCAGCCCGCTCCGGACCCCAAGGTGGGTGGCCTCACAGAGCACAACTACCCCCACGTGGGCTCCTGCAGGTCAGCCTGCCTGCCGCTGCAGCCCCAAGGCATAGTTGGGTGGTGGCAAACTGAGACAGAAGTGCTTGCACGGTCAGATGGTCACCTGCCTTTTTCCGAACTGCAGCCCACAGTCCTCCCCAGTTCCTCCCACAGATGATTGCATTCAGCCCGTGGCTCAGCTAGGTTTGTTCAGAACGGTGTTGGCCCACCCAGTTCTTTCACAAATTTTTATTTCATTTCTGGAGCCGGTGCTTTACCCACAGGCCCTACGATCTCTTTACAGTTCGCATACACACAACTCCAGGCTCCTTGGATGCTTCTCACTCCCTGTAGTTAGCCCCTGTGGCTCTTTATCAGAGACCCGCCCCAGGCTGCTGGAAGCTGCTTTGCCTGCTAGCACCGAGGGCAGGCGGGGAGTGCCCTGAACCATGGGCTGCCATGCAAGAGGATAGAAAAATTCCAACTCTTTACCCGAGGTGTGAGGTACATTGTCCCCAGAGCTCCCCGCAGCACTTAGCTTGGCTTCCTTCCTTCCATTCCCTGTCCCTCTTCCCTAGTCCCTCAGCAGATAATTCCTGGAAACACTCCTGCCTCAGCCTCGCTGGGAAAAAAAGCCACTTTCATGCAAATCCTCACCTCAGGGTCTGCTCCAGAAGAACCCCCAGGACACCTAAGATACCTGACAACTAAATTGGCACAAAACCCCAGATTCCTGCTTCTCATGATCAATCTGTAGATCTCACAACCCTGGGCTGATTCTTACTTGGCAACAAGTGGCTATGGTGGAGTAGAGGCAGACGGAAGATGTATTCTTCAGTTTTCCCCAGTCTGCCATACTCCCTACTGCCTCCCACTGGCCCTTTTCACCCATCACATTCCCTGCCTGGCCCCTCAAGGCTCCTGAGTTTGCGTTCCCTACAGTATAGCCCAGTGATTAACTGTGCAAGCTCTCGAGTACAGGTTCACCAATTACTGATTCTGAATCCCTTTCTGCCTCTTGGTTTCCTTTTGTAAAAAAATGAGTACCACTACAGTTGTTAGAGACTTACAAGGGATACCATCTGCAAAGTAATTTTCATAATATCTAGCCCAGGATAAGAAGTCAAGAAATTACTATCATTTGTCCTCTTGGAGAAGATGTGCCTGCTACCATCTGCCAGCCCAAATCCAGCTATCTGAGACTGCCTGCTGGGCCCTCACCCACCCTGTGGGGAAAATATCCCTTACCCCCAAGAGGTTTAGGTCTGGCCACTCACCTCTTCCCACTGGTGAATGTATCGAATGAGGCGGGAGAGACGCAAGAGACGCAGGAGGCTGAGGATCTTGGTGAAGCGGACGATACGCAAGGCCCGGGCTGTCTTGTAGACCTCAGAGTCAATGCGTGTCTCTACGATGAGGAAAATGTAGTCCACAGGGATAGAGGAGATGAAATCTACCACGAACCAGCTTTTGAGGTACTTCATCTTAATCCGCTGGGGGTCCAGGATGATCTCAGTGTTGTCCTCCACCACGATCCCTGTGCGGAAGTTGAGGACCAAGTCGATGAGGAAGAATGTGTCCGACACCACGTTGAAGACGATCCAGGGCGTGGTGTTCTCATCCTTGAAGAAGGTGATGCCCACAGGAATGATGATGAGGTTTCCGACCATCAGCAGCAGCATGGTCAGGTCCCAATAAAATCTGCCCGGAGACACATGGATCAGTCACCAGGAGGACAGAGAGAATAAGTTACAGACTTTAAGAGAAAACTCCAAGGGAGCACACCTATGGAAGACGGAAGTCTTCGGATGTTCTGAGTCACTGCGTGAGGTAGGCACAAGGGTACCATGGGCAAAATATGGAGAGTGGCACAGAAAAGCTCTCTTTTCCCTAAGGATACCTTCTGCCTGTCCCCATCTGGTCCCCAGTGACAAGCCTCCCTCTCCCATCCCCGCTCCCCAGTGGGAGTCAGGCTGAAATGCAAACCAAACAATGAGATCCAGAAAGAAGAGTGAAGCTGTTTTAGTTTTAGTAGGACCAGTTCGACCTATAATTCTCCAGGCTCCAGCCAGGCTGCTCCATCCTCCCTGAGGGTCAGCTATGGCCTGAGACAGGCTGGCAGGCAGACAAGCTACAGACCGTGACCAGAGAGCAGGTGAGGACCAGACACATGGCAGGTACCTGGGTGGCAGGAGGCCCGGGATCCAGTTCCAGCTTGGTCACTGACAGGTTGTGTGATGTCAAGAAGGTGCCCTGCCTTCTCTGGCCCTTACTTTTCTCACTGTGCAATAAGGGTGGAGTCTAAACACTGCATCCCATAATTCTGATCTGGCCTTTACCCACCCTGGCTCTCTGGGGTCCCTCTTTAGTCTATCCCCTATAGTCAGAAAATGCCTGGCCATCTCTCTCCCCAAGAGGTTTGTGTTCTAACAGAGGGCTGGGGAAGGACAGTGAAATCTTCAAGGGCAGGAAGTGTTAATGAGGGGATTTCAGGCACCTGTGTGTTGCCACTCAATGCAATGGAGTGAGATCAGTGGGGGCTTACAGTACCATTTCTCCTAAGGTGTCAAAGCAACTGCAAGGTCTTCCTGAGGGAGGTGGGAAGGGCCCCTCAGGGCGAAACCACCTGGCCTAGCAAGGCCTGCATACCCCTCTGGAGTATGCAGACAGCACAGACAGGCACACATCCCGTGTCTAGGAAGATATGACCGATCAATCCCAGGGACCCTGCCCGAGTACCAGCCACCCTGGGGCTGGCCCCAAGATCTGAAACCTGTACTGCATAGCTATTCCCTCTGCTATTAGTTTAGACAGTTACACAATGACAGATAAAGGTATTAAGTCAGGCAGAAATGAGCATGTCCTCTCCCAAGAGAAATAACCTTTCAACCATCTTTAATTCTCGACCGCGAGAAAGCCAGGAGAGAGGAGACAAAAAGACAAGCCTCCCTCGAGCCTTCAGAGGGTCCCACTCCAAAACTAAAGTGTTCCTGCCAGAAGAGTTCCAGGTTTTTTTGTTTGTTTGTTTTAATTTTTTTAAGTTTTTTAAAAAATTTTATTTACTTATTTGACAGAGAGAAAAAGATCACAAGCAGGCAGAGAGGCAGGCAGAGACGGGGAAGCAGGCTCCCTGCTGAGCAAAGTGCCCTATGTGGGGCTCGATCCCAGGACCCTGAGATCATGACCTGAGCTGAAGGCAGAGGCTTTAAGCCACTGAGCCACCCAGGTGCCCCAAGAGTTCTAGTTTTGAAAAAAAAAATATTACTTCAGAGCAAACTGCTTTCTTTGCTAGATTCAAAATGGTGATACGAGTCAAAGAGAGAGCAGGCTCTGCCTCACTGGAGGTGGGCGAGAGAGCCATCTCATACCACACAGCTCAGGGAAGAGCAGTTCCTTTGAAAGCCAAACCATTCACAGCCTCAAGACAGGACCCCAAGTCAGGGCCTCTCAGGCTTAAAGCTTCTCATTCTAAAGCTGATGCTAAGGTCAACTTCAGAGCTTCTCTGCCCTCCATTCCACCACCATTCTCTAGCCCCAATCCCCCATGCCATCTGAGACAGCTCAACCTAAGACTCAGGAGCCCACCCCAGCCATCACACCCACCACATGGAAGACAGCACGTCCTGCTAATGACACGTGGGCTGCAGGAGGATGGTTTCAGCTTCTATGCGATGTTCCTGAGCTGTGTACACTCTCTACACAGCCTCATGCACGTCATTCAAAGACAGCTGCAGACACTCATTAGGAGCTACAAACAGGTATCCCCATTCACACACAGAGTCTGCAAACACCCCTATATACACATGGCCACCATTCCCTTTCATTTCATCTCTTGGGAAAAACAAAACAAAACTAGCATCGAGAGGCTACTGAGGGCCCCATGGTCCTCTGTACATAAAGCTAATAATACACACAGGCTAGAGGAGTTTCTAAAATTAACAGAGCGGCAGCAAGGCGGCGGGGAATGCTGACTTGGGCAGGCCTGCCACTCCAGCGGGTTTCTACACTTTCCCCAGCTCTAGTTCTCTCAATTACAGACCAAATTTGAGACAGTAATTAACAGGAGAATGTTTGCATTTAGTGGTCTTCATAAAACCAAATTACATGAGGCAAAAACAACCATTTCCTTGCATTCTGACTAATTATTTCAATCGTTGAGTTTCCAGATGCTAAGAGATATTGCTGGTGCCTGATCTGGGCTGGGGTCGGAATGCTGGAGCATTCCTTCCCAGAAACCACTATCCTGTAGCATCATAGAGAGGCTTTCAGAGCCGGCCAACCTGGGTTCAATTCCTGGTTCCATCATTTACTAGCAAGTCACTTAACGTCTCCATGCCTCAGTTTCTTTGTCTGCTCACTGAGAATAATAACGGTATCTAACTTAGAGTTATAAAAATGACTTGAATTGATATATGTAAAACCCTCTGGACTATACCTATCTATATTATTAAATGAGTCAATTAGGAGCTCAACTCAACAAATTCACCGGAAAGAGATGAGGGAGGAAGATGAAATCTTCCATAGAAGAGTCAAAGCAAAGCATCTACTGGGGGTGGGGGTGGAAGAGAGCTCGTCCAGTGCTGGAAGTCAAGGACCACAACATTCCGTGAACAGACAACAGAACCAGTCTACCTTGGCAGACAGATGCCCTGAGTTCAGCGAGCTCGTGGTCTAGTCAGAATACAAGGCTTAGACAGAAGACAAGTTGGGCAATGATGAAAGAAACCATCCTAGGCAGCAGCCCAGGTATGGCTCACAGTGGCCCAGAAGGGTGAGACCAGAAAGTGCTCCTGGAGGATCTGGGCTTTAGGAGATGCTATTGGCCTTGGGAACTACCTCTCCTTACTCTTACAAGATGATGGCACAGATTTCCAAAAGCAGGGCCAGGTGAGGGGGGCGGAGAGAGAGAGGGGCAGCACCACGGACAGCTCCCGACACGCCTGCCAACCCCATTCTGCTGCTCTAGCCAGGCGGACTTGGCCGCAGGCTCCCCACTGTATCTTCAGCTCCCAGACCCTGATTCTCGCCAAGCCCAGGGATAAGAAACATCTCAAGTGATTCCTTAAGGACTTGGGCTTTTTTTGTTTTGCTTTGTTTTGTTTTGTTTTTCCTGGCTTTTTTTTAGGGGTTCCTTGGTGACTGAATTCATAAAGACCCCATTTCACATGTATCAAGCACTTAGTTCGTGCTTCCCATGTGTTACTTCATGTAATCCTCACCCCAACACTCAGGTGGCTGCTGACGTCTGTGTTCTGCTGATGATGACACTGCGACTCAGAGAGGGGTATCTACCCAAGATCACACAGTGAGTGAGGGACAGAACAAGATCCCGAGAGGTCTGGGGGGACTTGAGAGCCTGACTGCTTAGGATTTCAGGCACCTCAGTGGGATGCAGGGAGGGAGACCAGCCTTACTGCAACCTCTGCATCACACAGGGAGGTAACCTATCACAGTGGCTGTAGTCCTCTCTTGTAGACAAGAGAGGAGAGAGAGATGGGGCCAGACGGTGACTACACTTATAATGGTGAGCCCTGAATAATGCATAAAATTGTTGAATCACTATGTTCTCCACCTGAAAGATGTAACATTGTATGTCACTTCTGCTTCAATAATAAAATTTTAAAGAGAGAGAGAAAAAGAGAAGAGAGAGCTGTGAAGAGTTTTGGAGGGGACCCATGCTCCTGATGTCACAGACTTCCGAGATACTTCCTGGGTGGGGGAAGTAGCACACCTCTCAAATATTAAAAGCATCCTGGTTAATTGGACACAGCTGTGCCATCCTGTAGAAGGAGCGGAAAACCTAAGGTCTGTGGAGGAGGGAACAGTAACATTTCCAAAACCTCAAGCTGTATGTGCCATATTTCCCCCAGCACCCCACTGCCCCTAGAATCAGTCATGATTAACTCCCACAATCCAGGGTATGTGTCCGTGGTGGCGGGTGGCACGACCTGGCAGGGAAGTGAGGGACAGCCAGACTCAGAAACATTGGAGTTGGCACATGCCCGAGTTAGAGGCCTTGCTCTCTCCAAAGCCAGATGACCTGCCCTATCCCAGTGTTCTCTAAGCTAAAAGGAAGATGCCTCATCCCAGTTGCAGCCCCAGAAACCCAGGCTTGTCCTCCCTTAATCCTGGACCTCACTTCCTACCTGGTATCCAAGTTGGCAGGTGGGTGTAGCCTACAGGCCAGGAGCAGGTTTCATGCAGAAGAAACGGGAGATGGCAAAGAGCCAAGCAGCCCTTTTACACGGACATCTGGAACATTTCACGGATCTGTCTCCAAGGTAGGTTATTCCTCAAGGGAGCTGAAGCAAGAGAAGACCCTGACTCTGAACTCAGAGACTCAAGGACCAGACCAAGGACCAGACCAAGGACCAGACCAGACCTCTCCTTCCCCAGAGGCTAAAGAGGAGTGAAGGGTAATAAAACGGGGACAGGGGAAGTCAGAAGAGGGATGTTCTCCTCCAGCCTTGTCTTGTTCACACACACCCATGCTTGCCTTTGAGTGCATATGCTCTCTCTCTCCCTCTCTCTCTGTCTCTCTCTCTCTCTCTCTCACACACACACACAATACAGTTTTATACACATTCTCATCTATGCACTTCTGCTAGTTTTCCCCCTGTACACACATGCATACTTTCTTGCACACCTACTTGCATACATTTTGACTCAAATGACATCCACTAGGGATCCTGCCAAGCTGGAAGAGAGTGTCAGTTGTTGGCCCATTACATTTTTTCCCATCCTTCAGGATTCATGCTACATCTTCCAGGCTTCTCCTGCCCCTCACTGATGGGCCTCGGCCTGGACCAAGCCCCGACTTTGGATATCCCAAAACACTGTGGCTCCCTGAAGGCAGGGCCCTGGTTCCAGGCATGGCTTGTGATCCTGCCATACGGACTCCAGGCCAGGGTCTCCACGCTTTCTCCCAGTGAGTGGCACACCCAGGGCCCCATCGTATATCCCTTCCCTCTTGGTAGACACCTCTCCTAGCACCAGACCTGCATTCTCATCTGCCACCTGGAGGGCCTGCTGGCTCTCGTGAAGGCTGCAAGGCTGAACTCAGCATCTTCCTCCTTAGAGCTGAATGGCGCACTCAGCATTTCAATACCTCAAAGCTAGCCTCAGCTGCTTTCTTTTTCCTGCAGACCCTCTGTGCAGTGACATGTCTGGTCGAGCATCTTTTTTTTTTTTTTTTTTTTTTTTAAAAGCACACCCAGAGTGAAGTCCAAGGCAGGGCCCAAATTCGTGACCCTGAAATCTAGACCTGAGCTGAGATCAAGACTTGGGACACTCAACCGACTGAGCCATCCAGACACCCCTTGTCTAGCATCTGCTACGGCGGCTTCTGAATCTGTCCCTGACTGCTCTGTCACGCTCCTCGCCTGGATCCTTGCCCCTGCCGCCTACCTGTCTCTAGCCTCCACGCTCTTTCCTTCCAACTCACATGATCTCTAGGTTATCTTTCCAAATTTTATGATTACATCACCCCTTGCTTGAGCCCTCTTGGCAAACTCCCCATGACGACAGAAGAAAGTTCAAGCTCCAAGGTCTGGCATCCCCCAAGCCCCACGTCCTGTTCTCCCTCCTGCTCCCTACACAGCAGCCACCGGATACCCACACCCTGGCCTCTATCTCCATCCACATTCTGGCTCTTCCTCCTGAGAACTGCCCCTGCCTCCTGGACCCCCATCTCGTGAATTCCCTTCCCTCATCAAAGACCCTGTTTGACTGCCTCCTCCTCCAGGAAGCCGGCCTAACGAATCACGCTGTCTGGGAGTAGCTGTCCCCTTCGTCAGGCACCACCTAGCTCTCCTCTCAGCCTGCCAACAAATCATGGAAACTAGGAATCCAGGAATCCTCCTGTCTGAGACAGCGATGGGAGTGGGGAGCTCCCCCTGGGTTCCCGACCCGGCCCTTGGTTTTCCAGGCCCAGCACAGAGACTGCCCTGGGGGACAATGAGACGAGAGCAGGATGGCGGCCAATGTTTTTTGGACACTTACTACATGCTGGACACTGATCAGAGTTCCTTATGTGGATGATCTCATTTAACCCTCTTAAAATCCCCATGAGGGAGATACTATGATGGTGCCTGTCTTACAGACGAGGAGACTAAGGCACAAGAAGTGGAGAAATTTGCTATATATATGGTGGATCAAGAACTAAGCCCAAACAGCCTGCTCCCAGAGTCCCACTTTTCCCTTAAGCAAGCTTTAGCTGAATCCTGAGGATGTCACTTTCCTAAAGCCCATGCACCTACGAGTCAGGAGTGGGGCCAACCTCCTCCCCCTTCTCCCGCACTGGGGCCACTCCTTGCCTGTGCTAGGAAGGTTTTCAGGACCCTTTGAGAACCCTGTCATCTTCTGGCCATCCTGCCAGCATCCATCTGCCATACCTGGGGACCCTGGGCATACAGGCCCTTGGTTCACAGCCTTCCATTCCATTTCAAACCCTGCCTTTGTCCTGCATGACTTCCACTCCTTACATCAAGCCCAAACACCCAGCCCCTCAGTGGCTCGGTGTCCTGACTCTCCTGCCGCGCACGTCAGTCACCCACTCCCGCAGCAGGGGACGGACCATGTCACCCCTGCCCCAGTGGTTCCATCTCTCACTCCCACCTCCTTTCCCTCCAGCTCTCTTAGCCAGTTATGCTAAGAGCATATGTAGCATATGTAGCACCTGCCCCAGGAACCGTGAGTCACAGGACCCTCCTGCCTCCTCCCTTCCCCCGGGACACAAGGGTCCTGCCCTTCTACCTTGTTTACCCCATCCTTCTGGCACCTACTTCACAAGATCATGCCTTGGATCAGGGTCACCATTCACCCTTTGCATGTTCCATGGGAACTGTGCAAAAAATCCCACAGCCTCAGACCTGTCCTGCTAAATATGTAAGCACCTTAGCTCCCGTGCCTCAATTTCCTCATCAGGGTTTCCATACTCTGCTGGCCCTCTCCCCCACCCGCCCCACCTTTCCAGGAGACCCTGGGAAATTTTCCCCACTGTTCTCCTCTAGCAGCCACTTCAAAGTATCTTCTCTCTCTTCAAAGCTCTAAAACCACTCTTCTACCCTACTCTCAGCAGATACCACCACCCTCTACTTCACAGAGAGAAGAGAAGCCACCCAAACGCCCCCTTCCTCTTCCTGCCACCAGACTCCTGCCCCGCGTGCCTCTCCCTCATCTCCCCACTCCTCCTCCAGTCACAAAAGCATTGGCAACCCCTCCACCAGTCTCTTGACAGGCATCCCCTCTGCCTTCCCAGGGACCCTGGACCCAAAGGTGATCCCCTCTTGTCTTATTCTTCAGCCTCCCTCCCCGAGCGTCCTTTCCCACCAGCTCATTGTTTTAAGCTCCCTACATTTAAGAAATAAAATAAAACCACTCTCGAATCTCCAATCCCTCTGCCTTATCTCTTTACCCATTGGAAAGAAGCTTCCTGGGAGAGGCCCTCCCAGGGCCCACACTCCCCACACTCCTGCCGACTCCTCAGCAACCGCGTGCTGTTCCTGGCTGACCCCCAGCATCACCTGACCCCGCGGGCCACTCTGCCGAGACACTGGTTTCCTCCCTTCTTTCTGTCTCTCCCTTTCCTTCCCCTGGTGGGGTCCTCTTCCCTTGCATGACCTTCAAGTGTGTTTGCTCCTTTGGGCCCTGGCCTCTTCTCTCTCTGCACACTCTCCCTGCGTGACCTCGCCAGTTGCCAAGGCCTCCATGATTCTGCTGGCTTTCACATCAGACCTCTCTCTGAAGCTCCACACCGGTGTGTTCACTTGCTGACTACATCTGACCCCTGGATGCCCCCGTCATTCTTGCCATGTCCAGATAACTACACAGCTTCCTCCCAAACCCTTGTGCTCCCAGCACAGGCTCCTCCGCCATCCAAATGTCCATCGAGAAAGCGGAGAGTTCACCTCTATCTCCCTCGCCTACCAACAGCCAGCCAGTGGGACGCGGAGTCTCATCAGCCCACCCCCCGGCCCACCCCGTGGCTTCCTAACTGGGCCCCTGGCCTTTCCAGGACGCTGCATACTTCAGGGTTCCAGGTGGGCTCCACGTGCTCCCAGCAATCCACTCTCCAGGACTTTGCCAAGCCAAGTCCTGGGCTCCCAGCTAAACCAAGTCCCACTGTCGTCCCCCAGGCCCTTCTGGATCTGGGTTCTGCTTCCTTCCCATGTCTTGCCACCCTTCCTCCCCTCTTCGCTCTGCTCCAGACAAACCAGCAGCTTTCCATGCCCCCAAACGCACCACGCTTCCTGTCCTCCAGGCCTGCCGACCGGCTGGTGTCTGCCTCGGACTCTCCTCTCCACCCCGGCCCACCCCAGGGCCCCTGGTTCAGAGGAGGTGTTGTTTCTTTGAATCCTCAGAAATCTGGTTAGGTGCCCCTTGTACGCATTGCTCTAGCATAGTATTTATCACGCTATGACGGAATTGTGTGTTTGATTTGTGTGTTTATATCTGGTGGCCTACACAACTCCCTGAACTTGGCAGGGGGCCTTTTATGCAGTGCGTCCTAATACATGCGTGAACGGTGGGCGAATGAATGGAGGCGTGCTTTAGGCCGCAGAGCGGAGTGACAGGTGGCCCAGCAGAAGCCACAGGAAATGGTAGCTCACTGAGACCCACGAGGCTTTCACAGGCTTCCGATGATCTGGGTGGAACATGTACTGTCCAAGTCCCTAGGATGCCAAGACTCCCAGGAACATCCATTAGAGAATGTTCCCCACCACCCCCACCCCCGAACCTGGTGGTGGAAAAGTCATAGAGAAGGAAGGGGCAGAGCTGGTGGGGGCAAGGGGGGAGGGGAGGAGATGAATAAGAGACAGACCAGGAGAAGCATGGGGATTGGGGTTTCCGACAGAGTGGAATGACAGAAGGGGCTGGTAGGGGGACACTGGCCTCAACCTAGGCTTCGCGGCACAGACCTGTGGTGGCAGAACACCTCCTCATTAGGGGCGTGCCCTCTTAGTGGGGATTTTAAGGATTCTCCCTCCTCCCAAAATAGGCAAAATAGGTGAAATAGAGCCCAGAGCTCCAGGAGGTGGGGGCGGGTAGGAAGGAGAGAGTCCCACCTTATCCTAGAATCCGCCACTTTGCAGACCCAGGATGAGTCGTGTCCTCCCTCAGCCCTGCCCTGCCCCCCAACCCCGACCCCAGAGAGCAGAAACCATTGCTCTTCCTTTTCCTAGGAACACATAACTGGGCCTGGGACTGGGGAGTGAGAAGCACAGGAGCCTCTTGGCAGAATTGTCTTATTGCTAAATGGCTGGGTGGCCTAAAGGCTGTTGCCAGGGGTAAAAAGACTGCCAGAAACAAAAATTAAGAAACTACCCTAAAAGGTCAACACTGATCCCGGCTATGTGGTGGGATTAGGAGTGATTTTGTTTGCTCTGTCATACGTTTCTAGATTTCCTACACTCCGTCTATTTCTAAGTTCTTTATTTTCTTAAAAGTGTGCAAATTCTTATTTCTTTTATAATCAAAAAAACGAAATTTGCCTTTAGCCGGTGCCTGGTGGCCTGTGCTGGGGAGAGTCCCCTCGCTGGAGTCAGGAGAGAGACACATGGGGTCCTCCGGCAAACGCCTGGGGAGCCAGCATCCACGGGCAGAAAGCGTGTTAGCATGGCACGGAGGTCAGGATGAGCAGAGTTTCTGGAGGAGGGCGGTGATGAAGGAGGGAGGGAGGCATCTGAAGGGCAGGCTGACAGGCAAAGGAGACCACGTGCCTGCCCACGACACACACGTGGGCAGCCACAGAGAAGAGCCTCCTTCCTTGTCTCCCTCCCTCCTGTGAAACCTGGATCTTCAACCAGTCCCTCTCTGTCCCCTCCCTGTCCCGGCTCCTGCTCAGCACTCTCTGAGGCAGAGCTACTGCCCAGCACTATGCCCTCCCAGAGAAGCTGCCGGCTGCCTGGGCGCTGGATGGGGTCTTCCCTTCCTGTGCCCCAGGGCTGGCATTTTAGATTCTCCCTTCCCCTCAGGCCGGAACTCCACACCCCACAACCTTCCAGAGCCAGGCTGGGTCCTGCAGCTCTTGCCTCTGAGGTCATAACCCCCCTATCCTCGCCGCCCCCTCTTCTGGCCCAACCTCCCTGACTTGGGGTCCCCCCCCCATAACAGACAAATTGCTCTCTTCCTCCCACTCGCCTCTGGCCACTAGGCTCTATTTTTAACCCACCTCAAACTCTCTGACTCAGAATCACAGGGCTCCCAGGTAGCTGCTCCCTGGGCTGCCTGGGGCCGCCTCCAGAAGTTTCAGAGCCAAGGGCGCCTAGTGCTTTTGTTTATGGGTAGGTAGCTGGGATCTGGGTGCATTTTTTTTTTTTTCAAATTGTCTATGTGACTTAAGGAAGAAAATTTGGTTTTGGTTTTGAAGACCCAAGAAGACCCGTGAAACCCCTGACACTTCGCGCAGCCTTCCCGGTCCTGGGCTGCGGCCCTAGCCTTTATCACACAGTGAGGGCCAGTCTCGGCTGTTCCGAGGTGAGCTGAGGGCTGTCCCTGATAGAATCTTCCCCCTTGTGTGATCTTTCCATCGTACGGCACAGTGCTCTACACACTGACACCTAGGGATTGTATCTAGACACAGATAGGGCTGCACTAGGCAGGGGGACTGGGGGCTGACATCTGCCTGGCTAATAGGCTCCCAGTGACAGTGAAGCTACTGGTCCCAGGACCACACCGGAATAGCCAAACCGTAGCAGACGGGAATTCAGGCCTTCTTTGAGTGTCTACATACCTGGCTGTGTGGCCTCAGACAGATCATTTAACCTCTCTGAGCTTCTTTTCTCATGTGCAAAAGGAGAACATGAATCCCACCTCAAAGGATTCTGGGAGAATTCAGCGAGATATTTATAATACGCTACACAGTGTAAATCCTCAGGATATGCTGGCTGTTATCATCATCATTCTTCTTTTTTTTTTTTTTTTTTAAGATTTTATTTATTTGACAGAGATCACAAGTAGGCAGAGAGGCAGGTAGAGAGAGAGGGAGAAGCAGGCTCCCCGCTGAGCAGAGAGCTGGATGCGGGGCTCGCTCCCAGGACCCTGAGATCATGACCTGAGCTGAAGGTAGAGGCTTTAACCCTCTGAGCCACTCAGGTGCCCCCATCATCATTATTCTTATGACAACTAAGAGGCAGGTCCTGGCCTGAGGGCTCTGGGGATACTGGCGCATGTGGACCAGTCTCACCACAAAGAGCCCTCATTCGTAGGGACAGACAGACCCACCCCCACAGGGGAGCTGATGATCCAGACCAGTTCCATGGGCAGATGACCCATAAGCTGGAGGTGGCGGGTAGTGAGGAGACTGTCTGCTCTGCAATGTGGACCAGGAAGAGCGGGAGGGCAAGTTCAGCCAGGCTTGAGCACAGGGGCAGAAAGGAGCAGAAAGCAGCACGGCCTGCTGCGTATGAAAGCCCCAGAGAGGAGGCGGCCTGAGTCTGTGCCCTGGGCAGGAAGGTCAGTGTCGTTACGGGAAGGAGGATTATGCTACACAGCAGGTGTCCAGCCCAGAGGCCCACGAGTCTTGGGTTCTAGTTCCCGCTCCATCTCTAACCTACCGTGGGCCCTGAACAAGTCCCTGCCCTCTCATAATCCTTTTTTCAGTTTCCCCAGAAGGAGGGAGCTGGCCGATCTCTAAAGACACGCCAGTTCCAGGAATCCCTGCAGTGCGGAGGCTAGAGGGGCCAGCCGAGGGCAGCCGGCCAGATGGAAACTTAGGAGAGAAGAGTGCAAGCCTTAGAGAACCCTGGCCCCCTGCTTCCCCCCACCCCCAGCCCCCCGACCCAGTACTGGTCTGAAGAGAGTCAGGGGCATACTGAATGGCAGACGGAGTTGTCCGGACTCTTCCGGGGGGCCATGGGAAGCCATGAAGTCTGCAGAGGAAGACAGTTCCTCGAGGAAGGGATTGTGATGGCACCTTCTCAAAGGTACAACTGAGCACAGCCGGGCTGTAAGGAACACCAAGATACCAACCCACTACTTCTCTGAACGGCTGAGACTTTCAGTCTGTGCACGCACAGATACACTAACGTAAGAGTGCACACACACACACACACACACGCACGCACATGCACGCACGCGTGCACACACATATCCCAACGCGTACTGCAAGTCATCTGCTCTACAGTGCCCCGAGATGCCAGGATGCTGTGTTCCCTCAGGCTAGTGGCCTAACCTCTCTGAGCTTAGTCTGACAAGACTATCTGGGGAAAAAACAGGGAGGCGGCGAGCAGCTGGAGCACTTGCCCGCCCAGCTTCCAGGAAACAAAGGCTCAAGCACAGCTGTCCCCACACAGGAGACTGGAACAAAAATAGCAAACGGCTGAGGAGTAGCACGTGAGCGTAACCTCAGGGGAACTTGGGTAGGAGAGAGCTCACCTGCTCCCGAAGGAGGGGGCGCCAGGGGGACGGGCTCAGGGCAGAAGTGGTTCTCTGGTGAGGATGGACGCAGCAGGAGGGTCTCCCTGGAGCAGGGAGCTAAATACTGGCTCTGGGAAGGTCGGCGTGGCCCCCTTCTTGCTGGGAGGGGGGTTCCCCTGGAGGTGCCTGGGCTCTTGACAACAGGAACCAGATGGGACTCCGCTGCCTTCCGTCTAGGAAAACACAGTCTGACAAGGACATGGAGCAAGGGCCGTGGTCCTTGGGGTCCCGCCAGCCCCCAGAGGGTTAGGATTCTGGTTGCTGACAGAAGAAAAGGTAACGAGTCCCTGCAGAGGGGCCTGTCACACATGGGCTTGGATGGCAGACTGGGGGAACAACCATGTCACCCCCAGGCTCCGGGGAGCCCTGAGGGACTGAGGCAGATGCCCTTTGGCTGGAGAACTGCGGACTATTAGTGTAGGGAGGTCCCAGCCCGCCGGCTCCTCAAGTGACCGAAGCAGAAGCAATCTCCCCAAAATCATACCCCCCGGTGCCACACCAGGCGTCTGAAGTCACACGAAGCTCCCAGGTGTGGCCCGCTGATTTCAGCTTCAGGGGCCTGGGGTCTTGCTAAAAGCCAGCCCTCTCCAGAAGCACTGTCCAATTTGGAGGAAAGCAAGGCGCCCGGAGGAGAGGCCTCAGCCCGGTCCTCACAGCTGGATGGGGCAGAGCATTCACTGGCCTCTTATTCACTGCAGGGGCCCCCTCGGCTCTGTCCCCAGAAGCTGGGGAGTGACACAGCGGGAGGATGACTCCTCAGAGCCTCTGGGACAGGATGAACAGCTTGCCGCATTTCCTTCCCCTGCCAATTCCAAAGCCCGTGGTGCTGCAGGCCTGCCCCCCAGGACTCCTCCGGGCGCAGCTGTCTAGGATGACCCACACTCCCCATGGAGCCTCTCCTCTGAACTCTTCCAGGGCCAGGTCTGAGCTTCCAGGAGGGGACAACTGTCCCCCAGGAGAGATGGCTGGGAGGACAAGGGAGCTGCTGTCCTTTGCCCAGAGAACAAAAAAAAAAAAAAAAAAAAAGGAAAGCCTGATGTCCACTCCCTCGGAGGCCATGATCTCGTGGGGGCTGGGGGGTGCTCAGCGGACCAGACAGACACTGCTGGGGAGCCTCCACCTTGTTCCCCTCTGTCTCCCGCCCCCCAGGCACAAAGGGCTGGCAGAGCCTCCGTGGAGAGAGGCCCGTGAGGCAGGAATTCCCGCTGCCCCAGGAGCCCTGGGGCTGCACTACTCCAGGTTCAAGCCTGGATTGGCCTCTGCAGAGTCTTGGGAAAGAGGGAGGGAGGGAGGTTCTCATCAGCTCCACTCATCAGCTGCGCTGTCCCTGCCCTGCTGGCTCAATTTGTACTAATGGGGTCAGGATCGCGGGTTCAATACCTATTTGGGCAATTAGCTTTGCTCTCTTCTCAGCCTCAGACTGAGCCCTGACCCTGGACACTGAGACAGGAAAGGACTTTGCTGAGGTCATACAGTGGAACAGGAGGAGGGTCAGGAGGGCCAGCTCAGCATGGGGGGGGGCGGGTTCTAAGCTAGGAAAGCTCAGGAGGAGAGAACACAGGGCTCCAGGGTGGGCCAGCCCCGATGCTGCGCAGACGGGCCCCAGCTGCAGCGTCTCCCCCGCTGGACCGTGTTTCTTCTATGAGGCGCTGATGGCCCTGATGGGGCCTGTGGGCTCGAGGGTCTCTCCTGTCCCTGCAGGAGGGAAAACCGCTGTGTATGCTGTGATGGAGGATAGGTGGGAGAAGCTGTCTTTGGACAACCGGCTGGGGACTCGCGTTAATCATTGACAGGGGCTGCTCCAGCCTACAACAGGGAACTGCAGGGTAATTACTTCTGGGCTCCAGGCCACACGCTCAGTGACATTAATGTGGCGGCAACACCTGCCTTCCGGGTGTAGAACAGCAAGAGAAGGGGGCTGTCTCGGAGGTTGGGCAGCTGGGCCCGGGACTGGGGCCAGGAGAACTCCCTGGGCCACAAGGACCCAGGAGGAGAGGCCAGACAGACAGACACACACACAGCCGCACACCCGCAAATATATGCACACATACCCAGACAGCAGCAGGGTCAAGACGGGGGTGGGGGGGCTCACGGTCCTTAAGGGAGAAGCACTGAGCTTAATAAGTACAAGTCCAAAGAGGCAGATTTTGAGTAACCCGCTCTTAGGGGCTACCAACACCCTCCCACCACCCCCAGTCCCTTAGCTCCATCTCCCAGAAACCTACTTCCAAGAAAGCGTGCAGAATGGTTCTCTCTTTCCTTCAAATCCAGCTCTGATCTGCTTCCTCCAGGAAGCCTTCCCGGACCATCAATCCCATACTGATCTACCCTAAGAGGGGCTGAAATCCTATTTTCTTTGCCGGGTGGGTAGTGACCCCCATCCTCCAAAATGGGTGACAACAGTCTTGGAATGGAGCATCTGATCTCTGAGGGGGTACGACCCATTCCCACCCCTTAAGCTTGCCCCTCCCCAGGCCCAGAAGACGGTACATGAACCAGCCCAATGTTACATATTAATTTTCTGAAAGCCTCGTTCACGCAGACATAACACGTCCACCCACATGGATAAATGCTTAGACAGACACAAAATCATCAGCAGCCAATTATCAGGCCCCCGCAGCTGCCTCGAGCAGACCCGGAGGCCCCACGGCCGGTCTCAGAAGTTTGTGGGGCTCAGAGTGTGGTGGGGTGTAGGGAGTCCCTCTATCAAGACAGCACACATCCCAGCCAGCTCTGGGCTCCCGCACTGCCCAGCCGGAGCCCCGCTGTGCGGAAGCCCTGAGCTGGCCGCCTGGGTAGGCAGACAGACACCAGCCCCAAACAATGAGAGAGCAGCGCGGGGCGGGGAGCCGTCACGTGTCAGGTTCGGAGGCTCTGGTGTCGGCAGCAGTGGCACTGCTGTTTATTTATAATTTGTACTTTCCCTCCCAGAGAGGACCAGAGGCAGCTGGCTCAGATGCTAAGAGGTGTAGGAGCTCAGGGAGCTTAGAGAAAGGGAGGGCTTCTTAAAGGGGAGGGCACCAGGTGGAGGTGGCCCCCACGCGCACCTTGCCCAGAGTCCTGAGGCCTCAGGGAGGCACTGGGGTTGGTTCCAAGGCTTTGTTCGAGGACTCCAGTCCCTGAGCCCAGACCCAGGCCTTATCTCGGTCTCAGGTTCAACCTGGATCCTGGTCAGCGTGGGGCTAAACTGTGGCCTCCGAGAGACACCTGACCTTGATCACACCCTGAGCCCCACCCCTGGACACACAGTTCTGAACCAGGACTCCACATCCTCACTTCTCTGAAGGATGCAATGGATAGACCACATGACCACCAATTTCTCTGGTGGAAAGAACACAGATTCCACAGGCTACCTGTCCCCTTGAAGAACAGGTGTATCCACGGCATCTGGATATGGTTCCAAAATCCCTAAGTCCCCCGCACCAGTCAGGGTCCTGATCCGGCATCCCCAGAGTGAGAGGTTAGGGCAAGCACATCCAAGCCTCCAGACGCTGCCTCTTCAGGTACGGAAAGACTCCCTTCTCACTGGATTGGCTTAAGTTAAGAAGGGACTCAGAAAATACCCATCACCCTAAAATTCGGGCATGGAGCTGGGGCAACCGTGTAAACGCCGGGGTCAGGGCGCCTAGGGGGCTCAGTCGGTGACCGAACCCCGCGTCAGGCTCTCGGCTCAGTGAGGAGTCTGCTTCTCTCTCTCCCTGTGCCCCTCCTCATGTTCTCTCTCTCTCATGCTCTCTCTCAAATAAGTAAATTAAAAATCTTTAAAACAGAAAAACGCTCCAGTGACAAAACCTCTGGTTGGGATCTAGGGATAGACTGTGCAATTTTAAGATCTTTGCTGCCAGACATTACATAACCCACTGGGTTCTGATTTCATCTCTGACATGGACTTATTCTGTGACTTTGGGTCAGTGGCTCCCCCTTTCTGGTCCTTTGCTCCCCTTTGATGAAATGAAGGCTTTAGGCCAGCGGCTCGCTAAGGCCTGTCCAGACCCGGTGTGCTGGGGCCTGTTGCCTCTCCCAAGGCGGCTCCCACAGCACACCTCACCCCTCCCCGCCGACGATGTGTGCTCAAACATTATCTGCCATGTTTTCATTCTCAGGAGAATGTTTTCTTGAACTCTGTTTGTAATTTAGCTTTCAAAAGCTAACAAAAAAGAAGAGGAAGGAGACAAAGAGAGACAAGAATGTATTTAGATTCCTGGTGGCATGATTTCGGGCAAATCTTTCTCTTTCTCCTGTCAGAGACTCCGTTTCTTTATCTTTAAACCGGGGATAGCAGAACATAAGGTTCAGGCCACCGTGAGTAAATAAAACAGGAGACAAAGTTTCCAGCAGTTTGGTACCTGTATAGATGGATGGCCCATAAACGGCGTTTACTGACCCGGCAACCCCTGGCTTCAGTCTCTGTTGGGTTGAATCGAGGGTTGTAAACTCAGAAGCCTACGGGTGGTGGGGGGAGGTCATCAGCTCAGGGTGCATGACTACACAGCTGGGCATGGGACATTAGGGACAGTGGGTGACGGGAGGGCACACGCCAAACTAAACGGGGCGGCCTCTAGTCTGCTCCAGCAGCCTGCTTTGGTGTGGGAACGTGGGGCCAGAGCCACCAGAGCTTCCAATTTTTCAGAGGAAGCCCGAAAGCCAAATTTTTATGTCACATCTTTCCATTTTAAAACACCGTCTTGGATTTGTTATGACACACTCTGCTGCCCAAACAGAACACATCTGGGTGCTGTATTTGGTCCATGGGATGCTGCTTAGCAACTTCCGATCTAAGCACTGCTGTCTCATGTTGAGCAGCCTTGGTGGTGGGGAGCGCACCCTCACTTTGTGCGGCTGCCACCTGATCCTGGGCGGGGGCTGATGATGAAGAGTGTCTTCGAGTCACCTCCTAGGCTTGGGAATCGCAGATTTCCAGGGCCCTGGCAATGCTTTCTCAGTAAAGCCTGGCTGGCAGGGAACATCCTCTCCCAAGCCAAGGCAATGCCCCTGCCCTCCCCACGGCCCGCTCTGGCTGGGAATTGTGAATTCTTCAATATCCCCTGGGCCCCAGCAGGCCGGCCTGGCCGGCCTTAGTAGCCCTTCTATTAATTAGCCACTGGCAGTCGCAGCTTTGTAAGAGTTCTTGAGCCAAGGGGTGTATGTGCGGCAGCTAGTGGCCTCCTTGGATCTGTGATGAGCCCCGCCTCCCCGCTGGGACTGCACCTTCTTACTCAGGGCAAACTCCCCCAGGATGGCCAGTGTTGTGACAAGGGGCCACTCAGGCTGCTGTGACACGGTCATCTCCATCATCTGTATGGAGCCTGCTGCCTCCCACGGTGGGAGGGGGCAGAGAGAAGTCCAGCCCACGGGGGAGGCTGCTAGGCATGGTGTGGGCCAGTGGAGGGGGCACTGAGGTTCAGACAACCCCCACCCGCCACCCACAACCTCAAGGTGTCAAACCAGCTGCTTTTACTGGACGTCTCTTCCTCTTCCCAGGCAGCCACTGTCAGGGCCACCTCACACCCACTCTCCTGCCCAGACACCTCTGGTCTCTCTGCTGACATCTGCTCCTTCCCAGAAACCTCCGTGCCGCACAGTGGTCACTGCACTCCCGGCCCCTGCTCCTCTGGCCGGGTGCACTGCCGGTGGGAGAGAAGCCACCCAAGTGACAGACAGGATGGGATGCATTGGTAAGGGCCCTCTGGCTACGTGGCCTCCCCCTGCCCACCCCCATCGGCCAGCCTCCAGGGCCAGCAGGGTCCACACAGCAGTGCAGGAGGTGAGGGAGGGCTGGGAATCCAACACCCCCAAGCATGTGGCTGACTTCCGAGGCTAACAGTTTCTCCACCGGTTCACAGAATTCGCCCGGCTGCACTCAGTGCTTGAGGCCACCAGTAGACGATCTCTGCCCCCAGGGAACTCCGTCAGGGAACCCAGGCTAAGCAGAGAATGTACACATGACCTGAACCCCACTCCTCAGAGCTCAGCTCTGGGCTGCGCAGCACAGCATCAGTATCACCTGGGCCGGTGGCAGAAATGTAGATTCTCAGACCCCGCGCCTAATTCTGACCTGGTGAGTCAGAACCTGTAGTTTCACCAGATCCCCAGGCAAGTCGGATGACATGACAATGTGACAAGTGCCGCATTCGAACAAACACAGAGCTCCATCCCAATGCCCTGAGGTGGTTAGGCAGGGGACAGATGGATGACAGTGGCCGCGTGGCCCGAGAGTACACCCCAGAAGACCCAGGGGCCCAAAAGCAGGGGAAAGGAAGACAGGTGGACAGGCAGACAGACAGGCAGACAGCTCAGCACTGTGTGAGGCTGGCCACCTGACATAAACCTCACAGCTCACAGCTGCTAAGGGAACAAAGGGGGGCGGGCCGGGCAGGGGAGCAGCCCCCAGGCTCATCAGGCCGCGGTCAGACCGTGGACTGAAGCCTCTCGAGGGAGAGAAGCTGGAGCCCTGGCCTCCCCACCCAGGCGACGCAATGGGACCGGGCCCCATGGGGCTTCTGCACACCTCCCATCCCAGGAGCACCTCTGCCCCAAGCTGGCTGCTGGCCTTTGCCACCAGCCCAGGCTTATCAGGGGGAGCACGTCCTCATCACTGGAGAATCCTGCTGCCCACTGTGCCCGCTGCCAGCACCACCCAGGCAGCTCACCTTGGAATTCCCCTCTGCACCAAGGCGCCCTTCCCCCGCCCCCAGCACCGCAAAGCCTGCAGCTCCTCTCTGGGCATGGCTTTCCACACAACAGACAGCGTGAGCACCCACATTCCTGAGAGCAGAAGCCCGTTTTTTGGGTAATGGCTCCCAGGAAAGACCCCCACCCCCCACCCCCTAGCCACCAACCCAGAGCTGGGCTGCTCCCTCCTTCCTCCTCACCACCTCCTATGCAAATAGTCCGCCCGGTTTGAAGGGAAGACTGCTGGGTGTGGGACTGAGGAGAGAGAAAAGTAACTAACTAGTCCCCAGACTACCTCCTTCAGCATCTAACTCTGCTCCATTTTCATGTCAGCTGTGGGAGGCTGGGGTCTCAGGTTACAGACAGCCCCAGGGAGTGTGGGCTCTAAGAGGTGAGCACCTGCCCCTGCCAGACCAGACACTCTTTTCTGGGATGGTCTAGCTAGAGTGGGGTTCATGAGCTACATGGTCTTCAACTTAGGGAGTCCACAGACCCCAGAAACTCAGCGTCCTATTGTGTCTGGATATACATGTATCTTTCTCCATACGCACTCTAGAGTTTTCTGCACATTCTCACTTAGGTCCCTGACACTGGTTCAGAAGCACTGGCCTGAGCCAAGGACGGAGGCCTATGTGGTCCATCCAGGACATCCAGGAGGCAGTGAGAGTGGGGGCGGTGTGGCTCCCAGCAGAGTTACTGGGCTCAGACAGTGCTCTGGAGCTGCTTGCCTCCACAGGGTGACCACGGGTGCACAGGTCTGACATGGGCAAAAGGATTCCCATTTTGCTAGGTGGGAAAACTGAGGCTCAGAGAAGGCTCATAACCCAAGCAGAGCCCCACAGCAGAGAGGGCTGGGCACATGATGTGAAGTGGGACAGTGGCAGTGCCTGGGGCTGGGGGCCAGCCCCAGAAGTCAGGGTTAGGGACTTATCAGGCCACTGGCCCAGGTTCCATGATTTCAGGGTCCAGCGCTTTCTGTCCCAAGGAAAGGACCCTTTAGCACACTTCTTCCCTTCCCTTCTTCACAGCTTCAGAAGGCTCAGGCTAGGAGAGATAGAAGCAGAGGGAAGAGAAGGGCCAAGCTTCTGTCTGCCTCCCCTCTCAAGGCCAAGCTAGAGCCTGGTGCACAGGAGTACTCCATCACGAACATCCCACATGGGGACTTCCCTGCCAGCCCCCAGTCCGCCCACACAGCTCCAAGACACCTGCTCAGACAGACACCTAGCCATATACACACCCAGGCATACCCCCTGAGCCTAACACTTGAAAGCCTGACAGGCTTCTGGGAACAAAACCAGGTACATTTCACTCGGGTCCCTTGCTCCTTTCCTCTCTCTTTGGAAAAACACTATGTTTTATTTGTTCGGGGTTCCCACTGCCACACGGGGCTCCCAGGACATGGCTCATGCGGAAGGAAGGAACCATCTGGGACCCAAGAGCCCAACCAGCCTTGGGCAGGAGCCCAGGTAGCACCATCCTGAGGGGCTGTGCATCCTGGCCTTTTCCCTCACCAAACCTTAAATATAAATTTTAAAAGGCAACTGGGAAGTGAGGGGGTGGGGAGTGGGGGCCAGGGGGCAGACTAGCCTGTAGAGCCCAGAAAATCCTCTTATTAGCCATGGCCCAGGTTCTGCAGATCCCTCAGAGCACAGTCCACTTGGGCCCTCAGAAAAGGCATCCAACCTTCCTCCCCCAGGAACGGGAGATGCCAGAAGCGGCCCATGACAGTGAGCCTTGAACTCCAAACCGCAAACTCAATCTATCATGGTTTGCTGGCGATTCTTTATTAAACCAATTCTGCAGGATCAATGCTTCCTGCCCATCAACATGATGAATAAATCCTCGACTGGCCTGAGCAGGGCTTGCAGAAGCTCTTGGGAGGCTGAGCTGGGCAGTGGGAATGGGCTCCACGCAGAGGCCCATTGGCCAGGGGCTGAAACTCTGCTTGGGGTGTAGGTGGGGGTGATGCCAAATTGAGTGGTGGGTTTCCTAAGCTTAGAAGACTCAGCCAGGCCCTTGCCTCTTTAACCTGGGGCAGCTGTTTTGTTCTAGAGGTCTGACCCCTGCCCCTCCAGACACACATAGATGGTCTTTCTTGGATTTCTTTTCTTACACTCCACCCAGCCCCAGAAATGTGGGCTTCCAGCTACCTGTCTCTGCCGCTTGTGGTACAAGCAGATTCAAAGCCCAGTCTGACCCCTTGTCCTGTCACCCATTTATCAATCCTGCTGCGTGCACCCCTCCCGATCCCCACCACCGCGCAGCCCCCAGCCGCCCCTGCCATGTCCCAGGCAGCCTGCAGTTAGTGAGAGAGTCTGCAGCAGGGGGACTGCGGACAGACAGCCAAAATGGGCAGAGGAAGATGGGGAAGGCGGGGAGATTCCCATGAGGCAATCAACCCAGTCCTAACCCTTCACCATCCAGGATAAGGGAGAACTGGGAAGACAAGGCCCAGTTCCCAAAAGGTGCTCAATCAAAGCCTGTTGTCTGTAGAGGCCGGGGAGCTTGGGGTTGGCCCCTCACATCCCCCACCATCCCACGCGTTGGGGTTGGCTAGGAGAACCCTGACCAGAGGCTCTCGGACAACCAAGACAGTGGGGAGATTAGCAAGGGGAGGGGGGCCCCTGAAGGCCCTCAAGTGGTAGAGATGGGCACAGCCAGCCTGCCACCACCTCCTGGGAGTTCTGAGGGGGGAAGGGAAGCCCAGCCGTCACCCCCCTCACACTCCACCTCCGACCCCCGATGGTGCGGGATATACAACTCCTGTCTACTCCTTCCTAGCTTAGGCTGGGAGCCTTAAGTCATAGCACTGACCAGAGGGGAGCCCACACTTTGGGAACCTGGTCCTGGGGAACAGCCACAGTTCCTGGTGGGAGGGTCCCACATTGGCTCACACAACTTGAAGACTATGCTTGTCTGTTTATCCTGTGGCCTCCCACACTCCTGGAAAGGGAACGCTTGATATTAGGGTTACAAAGAGCCATCCCTCAAAAAAAACAAACAAACAAACAAACAAACAAGAAGGGTGGGGTGGGGGCTCTGGTCACCACTATTTTAAGCCATCGGGTGTTGCCTGACTGGTCACTCCCAGCATGAGAAATCTCTCCCATTGGATGGAAAATGGCTTTGCTCTCATTACAAACCTAGCTTCCCTGGAGTTTGCAAAAAGGGCTCTGGATTGGCAAAATGCTCATTTATATTGGCAGGCAAGCAGGGTAGGCAGGGAAAGGAGCGAATAGGGGGCAGGGCTGGGGGGGGGGTGCGGAGAATGAATTAGACCCAGCTTTAAAGGGTAGCGTTTTTTAGACTGTCACTTAAGTCTGATGTATCAGGAAAACTCAGGGGGTGCTGGGGGACCCCAAGACCTTGACTGGGATAGGGGGGCATCCCTATTTAACCTCAGAGGTAATCACCAACCTCATGTTTTGCAGATACCCCCACAGGCCCCGAGTGTTGCCTGTTCCTCAGTGGCATCTGACTCAAGGGCTGGGGGAGGGGGCAGGGCCCCTCTCCCTGCCTGACAGTCACACCATTTGTCTGGGGACCCATGACTGAGCCAGGAAGTCCTAGTAGCTACTGGAGTTTGGGCCTCCGGGGTGAGGATGGGGCACTGGATGAACTTGGGGCCACAGACCAGCTGCTCATCAGTCAGGACACCAGGCATCTTCCCTGACCACTATGAGCAAGGTCATCCTGTCCTGCTGGTCCCGATGCCAGGTGCCAGGAATGCCTGCTCCTGGTCCACCACTTGCCATGAGGGTCTGGACCCTGGGTTAAGGTGGGCATGGAGAACTTTTATCCTGCACCTCAGTCCTCTGGGGGGCCCAGCTCTCCCTCCCCAGCTGCTACTTCCCAGAAGGAGATGAGAACACTTGGGGTCAGTGCCCAAGGAGCTGGCACCTCTGCCAAGAGGTCTGTCTCCCTTCGTGGCCCTGCTCAGCAGGCGGAATGGCCTGGAACTGCCTATAGGATAGCTACCCTGACTGCAGCCCAGCGCGGGGAGGTGGGAAGTGTGGCTTAAAGTGGCAGAGCCCACTCGCGGCTGCCTGCAGGGCTAGGCCAGGCTCAGAACCCCTTTTCAGCTGGCCTCTAAAGTGGCCCAGACCCCAAGAGGGCGAGGACTGGAGCCTGAAACACAGAAAAAGTTCCCAGCGCGGTGCAGGCGGAGGCCTGGGGGTGTCTTGGTGCCTAGAGGCGCCCCACATCTCTCGGAGCTCCCCGCGCGCGAGGAAGGAAAGTTAACTCCGGCTGAGAGGCAGGGCTGAAGGAGGAAGCATGCCTGCGACCGCTCAGGGAACCCACAGGATCCCGTCGGCCTCCTTACCTGAAGTCGCTGTAGGGGTGGATAATCCAAAATCCGGCCGATTTCACCCTCTCCTGCTCGCGCTCCACGGCTTTCTGGCTGCCAAACATCCTCAGGGAGAATTTGTTGACCCCGGGCTGGAGCATGGCCCCAAACTGGCGCTGCATGAAGCCGGCCTGGCCCAGGCGCACCTCGGCCTCTGGGAGGATCTGGTCGCCGGCGGCCGCGCCTCCTTCCACTTTGATAGCGGTGTCCACCGAGGGCTGCTCGCAGGAGGCGGAGGCCGGCTGCGGCGGCTGCTGGGGCGGCGGCGGCGAGGCTGCGGGCTGAGCCGAGGTGCCGGGGCGCTCTGGCTCGGCCGCCAGGCCCGGGGGCGTCCTGTCCTCGCCGGGGGACGCGTCGCCCTCGGCGATGAGCCGCCGCTCCTCCGCGGAGTCATGCAGGTGCCCGTGGCTGCTACCGCCCCCCACTCCGGCGCCGCCGCCACCGCCGCCGCCGCCCCGGCTGCCCAGTGAGGCCAGGCTCCCGCGGAAGCGCCTGCAGTCGCCGTTGGTGCTGGACTTGCCCGCGCCGCGGGCCGGCCCCTCGCCGTCCGCCGCCCCGAGGGCCGCGCCCCGGGCCTCCGTGCCGCCCGCGGCCGCCGAGGGTGAGGGCGAGGGCAGCGGCCGCAGCCGGATGCTCCTGCGGCTGGGGTCCTGGCGGCCCCCAGTCCCCTCCTCCTCGGTGTCCTCTTCCTCGTCCATGATCCACGCCTTGGCCCCCACCTGCTGCGGGAGGCTGTAGAGCCGCTTGCGCATGGACGGCGGCAGCTTGTCCATGGCGCCGGGGGCCGGGGCCCGGCCAGGGCAGGGGCGCGGGTGCGGCGCCGCCGACCTGATCCAGGTCCGCCAGCCGGTCAGTCTGCCCGCGGGGACGCGTCCTTCGCCGCCGGCTCCGCGCCGCCTCAGGCGCCCATGCTTGGGCAGGCTGGGTGCCGCGGGGAGGCTCCCAGTCCCGCTCCGGGTCCCCGGGCTCGCCGCGCTGCGCCTCCTCCCCGGCCGGGCTGGGCGCGGGGACCCCGCGCTCCCTCCCTCTCTCTCTCCCGCGTTCGGGGGCGCGGCGCGCGGCCCGGCTCCAGGCGCCCCGCCCCCGCGGGGAACAATGGGCGCGGGTAGAAGCGGCGCTGCGGCCGCGGCGCTCGGAGAACCGCTCTGGAGCGCAGAGCGCACGACCCGCGCGCCTCCCGGGCGTGCGTCCCGCGGGCAGGAGGGCTGTCAGTCTGTCCCGCCGCCTCGGCTTTGCAGCCAGCCGCTTGCAAGCTCGCCTCGCCTCCTCTGGCCGAGCCCGGCCGGCCAGTCCCGGGGCTCCAGCCGCAGCCGAGCGGAGCCCAGCGGCCCGCCAGGCTTACATCAGCGGCCGCCTCCCCCGGAGCGCCCTCCGGCAGCGCTCGGCTCCCGCGCCCCGGAATATTCATGAAGCCGCCGCAGCTCGCGGGTTGCCATAGGAGCGGCTCCCGCAGCCGGGCCTGCCTACCTGGGCTTCTTAAAGGAGCAGCCGCGCGCGGGCCGGGGGCCCGGAGCGGGCGGGGGGCGGGGGGGAGGTAAGGGGTGGGGGGCGGGGAGCCGGCCCCGCGGGAGCGCAGGGTGGACCCTCTCCAGACCTTAGAGGCTGGGGGGAAAGGTGTCCTTAATCCTACACCCTCAAATACCTTTCCTTGGCCGAGGCTGGGAGCGCGCCCCAAGTCTATGATTCCAGCTTGGGCTGCGAATTTCCACCCAAGACTGGGAGGGGGGAAGGGGCGGGGGACGGGGTTTCCCGATCTCTCCTCCGAGCTCTAGGCTCGCCTTTCCTCAGCTTCTCGGCTGAGCCTCCGGCCCGCCTCTGGGGAGGCGGGCAGGTAGTCCCGATGCGGAGCCCCAGGCCTCTCCGCCAGGCGCCTGGAGGGGGCTTTCCAGGAAAAGCCCTGCCTCTGGGCTGCTCCCGGGGTTTTCCTGTGACACCGGCGGGGGATAAAGCCCCCGCCGGTCTTTCCCTTGCGGAGCCTCGCAGCAGCCGGGCAAGGAGGGCGTGGGGAAAACTCCGGGAGGCACCAGGCGCGCGGGTGAGACCCAGCCCTTCGAGGTAAGACTTCGAGGAAATGCGCCCACAGCGGACGCGGGGTCGGATCCCCGAGCGCACCTCTCCGCGGGTGGTTCAAGTGGGGGTTCCTGAGACCAGCGGGGCTGCTGCGACGAGCCAATAGGCAAGCTGTTCGGGCAGCCTGGCACTCTGGGGCTAGCTATCTGGGTTCCCATCCAAATTGTGACACTCCTATGTGGACAAACGCTAGAGGAGTTCCCGCTGCGCTCCACCCAGGCCCCCCACCCCCCCCCCCCCGCAGCCGTGCGAACCCCCCCCCCCCCCCTCCCCCCCCGCCCCCCCCCCCCCCCCCCCAAGCAGCTGTACAATCCCTCCCCCTTCGATTCCGCTCCCCACCCCCACCCCGGGGGCCAGAAGGCCATCCAGCTGTGTGCTCTCTCTCTGTGTATGGTCTCCGGGTTTATGGACAAACCCCACCAGTGCAGCCAGAGATACCTCTCTCTTCCCCTCCACACCCCAGGACAGCCTGACACCTCCCACCCGCACAGGTGGGACTGCCAGATCCCCTTCTCCTTGGCCTGCTGCAGCCGCAGCGTAGATGGCCCAGGGGTTCCTCAGATCTTGTCAGAGCCAGCATCCCAGATTAGCTCAAAAATGGGGATGAGGCATTAGAGGGAAAGGGTTAACCAGGGAAGGTTGGAAGTAGACCCTCAGCAAAAGGTGTGACAGGAGGGGGACAAAAAGGTCCACTAGCCCTGCCATCTCTGAAGAATTGCATGAAGTTTTTCTTCAGAGGATTTTTTTACTCTCATTCTGAGCTCACTTGGGACCACCTCCCCCACCCCATTCAGAGCAGAAATTTTGGAAGCAAGATGGGAGGAGGGAGTCTGGCAGGGGCTTTTCTGCTCTACCCACTGGACCACAGGACCTCCCATGGGGAGGGAGGGAATGACTAGGGTGATGACATCACCGCTAGCTGGCATTTCTACTTTTGAGCAGCTCTGAGCTGACAGTTACTGCACAGATGCTTGGAGGCCTAATCCTTGAATGTCCTTGGGTCTCCTTGAGAAGGAGTGTTCTTAACAGGCTGGGAGCCCCGCCTGCCCTGATGTGCCAGCCATCGGAGGAGACCTCTGTTTAACTCACTTCTTTGGGCTTCTAGACACAGCCAGAAGCTAGTTTGCCCTACACCAGCTTCAGGAAGTCAGCCCCAACAGGCTTCCCAATGACCCATGGTAAGGGCATCCTCTCTTCTAGGCACTCTTGCCAGCCGCCCAAATCTTGGCCATGCCCCACCTTTTAGTCCCGATGGCCCAGGAGCTCCCATCAGTCTGGGAAATGATTACACAGAGCAGTCTGTGTCCGCAACAAGACTGAGCTCCCCGAGGGCAGGACAGATTTGACTCCTCTCAGGGTCCTCAGCACCAAAACTAGGAGAGACAGAGAGCAGATCAATAAATGTAAACTATGCATGAGCAACTCTGGAAGTTAGCTAAGGCCACGGAAGGGGATCCTTGAAGTAGACGGAGGATATGACTGAGGTTCTGCTTGCTGGGATACCGCTGCTGTAGGCTGGCCAGGGGCCAGAGTCCTTGGAATCCACTCCCTCTAGCACCTCACCTACCCTCAATTTCGTTAGCACCACGCATAGGACTGTTCTTGGGTGCAAAATGACAATTAGGTAAAGTAGGCATGTGATGACACTGGCCTCTCCTGTCTCCCCTGTGTGAAAACCCTATTGGAGATAGCTGTGGCAGGTAGAGGAGGAAGAAACAGCCTTCGCCCAGCCCCTATTGTGGGGAATCTTAGACTCATCCTTAGGAAAGAGGACAAAACTCAAGATAGGAAAGAAATGTGTACTAAAACATGCTTCAACCCATGAGAGATTTGAGGAGGGAGACCTTGCTGAGCTTGGGGTAGTTAGGGAGGGCTCCCTAGAGGAAGGGGTCAGATTTGACGAGAGACACATATCTAGCACCTTACAGTTTATACTTCATCTATTAAACCACGTGAAATTTTTGCAGACCATTTGATGGTTTCAGTGGCTCTACCTGACATTCTTCCTCCCACCTGCAAGCAAGAAAACTAAAGCCCAGGGAGGTGCTTGCCAAATGTCTCACAGTACAAAAAGCTGTGGAGCCTGGACCTCCAGCCAAGGGCTCCACAGGTCAGGCTCTTCTCGGCTACCCAGCTGACTCACACAGGTGGGGTGGAGGGCAGGCACAGGTGTAGGAGGGAGGATAGGTGGTTCTGAGTCTGGTTTGGTTGAAGCAGAGAAACCGTGAAAAATGGAGCTCCCACATTCTGTATTCTCATGGGTCTCATGCCTTCTCATTTCCCGTGCTGCCTAGAAAGCCTGGGGTCTATTCGGGCTCATCTGGTAATATGGTAGACTGGACCTGGAGATTCTGGCAAGGGGAAAGCCCTGCCTCTGGACTGACATAGACAGACCCATGGCTCTCAGCTTCCGTGGGGAACTGAGTGTCTCTGGGAAACAGATGTGCTTCCTGCAGGGCTGCAGGGGGCCTGGGTGTTCCTGGAATGCAAACCGAGAAAAAATCTGGGTCTAAGAGAGAAGGGACTGGGGAAGATGGGCTTTCCTTCCCTGGAAGGGATACTAAATTCAGAAGACCAGCTGGGAGCGGGGTGGAGATGTAGCTGATTATTATAGGTCAGTCTCAGAACTTATTTGGTGGGAACCTGGATGGGCAGAGGGGTTGAGAAATTCTGAAAGTTTACTTGCTTGCTGGCTGAGGGCATTGTTCTTGTTTAAAGAGGCAGCTCGGTGGAGGTAGGGGTGTGGCTCCCACACTGTGTAATGCCAAGGTTTTGGCCAATTCTGCTTGAAATTTAACAAAAAGAGAGAGAGAGAACAATGTAGGATATTTTAGGGTAAGGTTGCCAACTGTCCTTCTTAGAAGTCTGTCTTTATTTCTAACATTATATCCTTGCCACATTTTCTGTGTTGAAATGCCCTTTTATGAAATAGTGCTCGGAGATGGTATTTTTTATGTCCTTGGCTAAATAAAAAGTTGGCATGGGATCCTGTGTTTGTTCCCAAAAATCATTTTTGAAATATTGGTCTGCAAATTCCAGAAGTCTGGGGGCTTCCCGCTATAAACAATAGAGCATGGGACTGGGAAACACGATTAAGTATTTCTCTGTCCTTTACTGCCTGTGTGTGCCTTAGTCTTCCTCATGTGTAAAATGGGTTTAATGATGTCTGCCTTCTAAGTTATTGTGAAGACTGAGAGAATGAATGCATGGAGTATGACATCTTATTTGTAGTAGGTGCCCAATAAACACTGAATAATGGAATAGTGAATAAAACTTGCAATAGCCAATGGAGGCCTTTGCCCAAGGAGGAAACACTTGGCCTTTTGAATCCAATTTAGATCATATATTTGTCTTAAAAATTGCTGTTGGGACAAAAGTGATGTCTTGCTCTGCAGGATTTTCTTCAAATTCTCTGCCCCTGCTAAGTCCTGGCTGAGTCTCCAGCGGCATACTTTCTTCTCTCTGGGAGGAGCACTTGTCTAAGTGGGATCAGAGGAAACTGACTGTCAGTTTCCCCACCATACACCGGTGCAAATTCGTCTTTCTGTTTAGGGTAGATATGGTCCTCCCAGGACACCTTTTGTTCTGCTCTGAGGCAGGTCTGCTCTAGGGGCTGGAATTAGGCCTGACCTGGGGACAAGGCCCCAAGAGGGAATACTGGACTCTGCTACATTCCCTCAGGTTTCCTATCTCAGGGCTTCCCGACGAAGAAGAAACTGGAAGGGGGAAGGAATGTAGAGAACAAGGCCAATTGCATGTAGATGTGTGGCGAGAACAGATCAGTCACCTGGTCTTGACCAAGCCTTGGTACCCACGCCTGAGCACAGCCACAAATGGATGGAGGCCGAGAAGACAGGGAGATGTTCTAGATGGGCAGTTCTCAGTGGTCAAAGACCATTCCAGAGTTTTGTAATCAAGGATCAGAGTAAGTGGTTCAGAAGCTCAGAGTAATGGTGCTCCTGAGTGTGGTCAAGGCAGACTTCCTGGAGGAGGTGTAAAGTGAATTGGGTTTTCTATACAGTGGTGTGTGTGTTTCTCATGGGGGAAGCAGTGACTGGAATAGCCTGGCGAGGGTGAGGCCTGCTGCATTCTCTGTGGGGGTAAATGAGGAATTGCCAAAGGATTGGCCTAGGGAAAGGGTCCACCACTAAGGGGTTGCTCTAAACTGACCTAATGAGAAAGGCTATTGTCCCAATAGAAGGAGGGTATTGGGTCCTTCTGACCCCCCTCCTCCCAATACCCTCACCCCCAGAGTCTGGCTGCAGAAACTACTGCGAACCCACATGCCCACCCTCCCCCAAGGACATTAAGGCTCTAGTGAAGGAAAGTCACTAGAAGGCTCGGTTTCCTGTTGGGTTTGCCATCTGCTTTCTTCTCAGCTCTGCCTGGTTTCTTTAGGATATGGAAGTGTGAGCCATGGCTTTGTCCCTTTCTCCAGTCCCCTGTGCAGGACCCAACCTGTGAGTGCCCAGAGCCTGGCAGAGCCCAAAGCCCTTTCATTTCCAGGCCAGCCCTTGATCTCTCCACTCTCCCCATCCTGTACTCCCAGCTGCTCCCTTGGGACTTGGCCAGGGCACAGGCCAGGACATCATGCCCCTCTCCTCCCAGGGAGGAAGAAGAAAGATGTGCTGACAGCCCAAGCAGGTCTGGACAGTGTCTCTGTGTCCCACTAGGGCTCCAGGACGTCTGGGCCACCTGGACTCAGAGCCAGGCTGGAGAGTGAGGCACTTGGGTGGGGGGAGGCCCCCAAGGTGCTGGCTGAGCCTAGCTGCCAAGCAGCTAAGTGCCAGAGACAACTCTGTCCCAAGTCTGGAATTCACTGTATATCAGAGCTGAAGTGAGTTCAGACAGGGGCCGTGGGATGGTTTCAACAGCCTGGGCTGGAGGAGTCAGGGAGGGAAAGGAAGACACAGGGTCGCCAGGGAGAAGAGGAAGAAGTGGCAGAGAACTGGCAAACGCGGTGAGGTGGGGGGTGGGTAGTGAGGAGCACTGGGGGCCTTGGAGAGTGGGCTCAGCCTGCAACCCCCACTAATGCTGGGCTCCCCACTTTGGCCACGCCTTGCACCTGCGGTCCCCCCTGCCATGCCCACTGTCCTCTCCCTCACTCCTCTACTCATTCTTCTTACCCAATTTCACATAATTCCTGGTTTTGTTCAACCATTCACCCGTTTATTGATCTAGCTGGCTTGTGGAGGACCTACTATATCACATGAAAGATCCAACCCCTAATCTTCAGCCACCACCGCCTGTGACAAGAATTGAGACAGAGACAGAGACTCTTGTAAAGAAGCCAGGGACAAGGGTCATGTGATGTGGCTGGAGAACAGAGGGAGGAGGAGGAAGGACATGGAGGAGGGGAACGGGGAGAGATGGTCCCGCTTGAACTGGCTTTTGCAGAAGGCATGTGTGATTTGGGAAAGTGGAAGCAGAGAGGTGGGCCTTGCCAGGTGAAGGGCACAGTGTGAGCTGAAGAGGGAAAGGGGAGTCCATCCCTGGGATGGCTCAGCAGTCTGGAGGATGGCAGCCCTGGCGGTTGGCGGTAAGCACCAGGACCCAAAGGTAGGTTGGTTCTGGTGGCAATCGGATGTGAGTAGACCTGATGAGCTAGGACTTTGGGAACATCCAAACAACAAACAACCAACCCTGGGAGCCCAGGCCTATCTATACTCAGTTCTGCAGTAAGTGGACAAGAAAAGAATGACACAGTCCCTACTCTTGGAAGCTCACAGTGGGGTCGAGGAGATTAAAGCAGTGACACAAAACCATTTAGTCCCCTGCCAGAGGGAAGGGCTTGGACCCGATGCCTGTGGGCCCATAGCGGGAGCCACAGCCCTGGCTGGCAGCTAGTCCGGGAGCTCTGCTCTCCAGCTCCCTGCAAAGCACATCTTTTGTGCAGGCCCCATGGCCCAGCCTCCCTCCCACGAGCCCTGCACATCAGGATAACCTGCTATTACATGAGCCTTTCGCTGGACGCCTTCCAGAGAAAGACAGTTCCACTGGGTAATGAGAGCTGTGCCCCACAGGCCACACTGCAGGGTCCAGAGCGGAGACTGTGTCAGGGAGAGGGTGATAGAGACTATGACAGGGGCTGTGACAGACACTGTGACAGAGACTATGAAAGGGGCTATGACAGAGTCTATGATAGGGACTGTGACAAAGACTATAATAGGGTCTGTGATAGAGGCTATGACAGAGTCTGCAACAGAGACTGTGACAGAGATTATGATGGGCTGTGATAGAGGCTGTAACAGGGGCTGCGATAGTTGCTGTGACAGGGCCTGTGACAGAGGCTGTGATAGAGTCAGTGACAGGGGCTATGACAGGGGCTGTGACAGAGGCTGAGACAGGGACTATGAGAGAGCCTGGGACAGAAATGTGACTAAGCCTGGAACCACAATCAGAGTTGGGACAACAGCTCCTGGAGCCCAGGCCCACACTCCCACGGTTGACAGAGCAGTTGGCGGTGACAGCAGCAACACAGCAAACACATGGGCCCAGCCAGGCCCAGGCACTTGTGGAAACGCCAACAGGCTGAAGCTGCCACAGGAGGAGAGCGAGAGGGGCTGAGGGAGGCCGGTTCCCAGCATCCCTGCCAGGGGTTCCTGTGTGTCCGTGGGTAAGCTTCCGGGCCTCGCTTTCCTTGATAATGGCGCCTCGGGGAGAGGCCGGATCACGGAAGGAGTCAGGAGCGGGTGTGGATGGACTGAGAATCCCTGTGAGACTCCGAGCTATGGCCAGTGGTTTTGGAGCCCCCACCAGCGCCCCAAGCACAGCCCGCTGACTGAAGAAGGAACACACCTTCCTCACACACGATCAGGCGCCCCCCCCCCCCCCCCCGTGTGTGGGTGCTAGTGTGACGAATAAAACACCGATTTGTTTTCAAGTAAAACAATCCATGACCGTGACGACTGAATTTATGGAGAGCTAGTTTTGTCCCAGGTGCCCTGCCCAGTGCTTAGCACTGATCTGCTCGTGTAATCCTTGCTAGAGTCCTGGTCAGGTAAGTGGTCTTATCTCCATTTTACAGATGATTAAACTGAGGCTAATGAGGCTCACTAACTTTCGGAAGCTCCAAAAGGCGGAGGAAGAGCCTGGGTCTGCAGGCAGGTACGTCTGACTCAGTATCTTACCCTCGCTCACCATTGACGGCTTTCTCAATCACAACCTGCCATCATGTCTGATGTATTCTGAAGTTTCAAAGCCAGAGACTTCTTCAGTGAAAAGGAGGTCCTTGTACACAATTGGCTGGGACCTACCATGTACAGCCTACAGCAGCCTTGCGAAGGCAGCCAGAGAAAATCACACGGTTGCCCTGATTGGCGCTTCCTCAAGTTCATGGTCTTTAATGTGCCTCCGTGCTGCCTGGGGATCCCACTGTGTTTCCCTATCTGCCTTGTCCTCATGCCGTAGCAACAGTGACCACTCTCCCAAGCATTTGACCTCTTCCTACAGGATCCTTCCCATCAGCATTTAAGCCTGATCAGATCCCTTCGATCCCAAAAGGTCCTCTTTGAATCCCACTCTCTTCTTCTCTCCCTCCCCCCACATCTAATTTTCTTGAGAGGGAGGGCTTCCCTTGCCCTCATGCCTTAGCATGCAGTGATCAGGCTCTGTTACCCCTGTGTCTTCAGTCCCTTACCCAGATCCACCTTTCCCCCCTTCCCTTTCTTGTCATCTGAGCATCATGTAAGGCAGCTGATCACTTCCCCATTCTGGAAGCATCCTCTTCCCTTGGCCAGGAACACATACTCTCCTGATTTCCTTTACGTCTCTGGCAGTCCTCAGTTTCCCTTCTTTGCCCACACCTCACCTCTTGGTGTCATTCCTGACTCTATTACAAGTGCTTTCTATTCTCATGCGATCTCTCTGCTCAGACACTCACCGAAGCCCTTGGGTTTGGTTTCCATCCATGTCCTCAGCCCAGACCTCTCCCCTGGGCCCCAGACCTGTTTGTTCAAAGGCCTCTTGGATGGCTCACAAGCACCTCACGAACTCCACACACTCTTCTCCAAAGACTCCTTTCTCCCACTCAATGAATGTCACCACTAACCTTCCAGTGGCTGAAGCCAGAAACATGGGCATCATTCCTGACTCCTTCTTCTACCACCAGCCCTGCCACCAGCCCCCATATCCAATTAATCCCTAAGTCCTGCTATTTCTCCTCCATAAATCTCTCTCAAATACATCTACTCCTTACTGTGTCCACTGACATAACTCCAGGTTATTTCTTGCCCAGGTTATGGCATCAGTCTTCTTGACTGGCCTCCCTACCAGCCTTGCATTATTTTTTATTTTTTATTTTTTCAACATATAATGTATTATTTGCTTCAGGGGTACAGGTCTGGGAATCTTCAGTCTTACACAATTCACAGCACTCACCATAGCACATACCCTCCCCAAAGTCCATACCCAACCACACTATCCCTCCCCGCCACTCCCCAATAACCCTCAGCTTGCTTCCCAAGATCAAGAGTCTCTTATGGTTTGTCTCCCTCCCAATCCCATCTTGTTTCATTTTTCCCCCTCCCTTCCCCCCACGACTCCCTGCCATGCCTCTCAAATTCTTCCTGTCAGAGAGATCACATGATAACTGTCTTTCTCTGATTGACTCATTTACTCAGCTTAATACCCTCCAGTTCTACGCCTGTCACAGCAAGTGGCAAGATTTCCTTTCTCTTGATGGCTGCAAACTATTCCATTGTATATATATATATACATACCACCTCTTCTTGATCCATTCATCTGTCGATGGACATCTGGGATCTAGTTCTTTCCATAGTTTGACTATTGTGCACATTGCTGCTATAAACATTCAGGTGCATGTGCCCCTTCGATCACTACATTTGTATCTTCAGGGTAAATACCCCGTAGCTGATTTCTGGGTCATAGGGTAGCTCTATTTTCAACTTTTTGAGGAACCTTCATGTTGTTTTCCAGAGTGGCTGCACCAGCTTGTATTCCCACCAACAGTGTAAGAGGGTTCTCCTTTCCCCGCATCCTTGCCAACATCTGTCATGTCCTGACTTCTTAATTTTAGCCATTCTGACTGGTGTGAGGTGGTATAGCTCATTGTGGGTTTGATATGTATTTCCCTGATGCCAAGTGATGTAGAGCACTTTTTCATGTGTCTGCTGACCATTTGGATGTCTTCTTTGCAGAAATGTCTGTTCATGTCCTCTGCCCATTTTTGATTGGATTATTTGTTCTTTGGGTGTGGAGTTTGATAAGTCCTTTATAGATTTTGGATACTAGCCCTTTATCTCGTATGTCATTTGCAAATATCTTCTCCCATTCTGTTGGTTGTCTTTTGGTTTTGTTGACTGTTTCCTTTGCTGTGCAAAAGCTTTTGATCTTGATGAAGTCTCAATATTTCATTTTTTCCCTTGCTTCCCTTGCCTTTGGTGATGTTTCTAGGAAGAAGTTGCTGTAGCTGAGGTCGAAGGTTGCTGCCTGTGTTCTTCTCAAGGATTTTGGTGGATTCCTGTCTCACATTGAGGTCTTCCATCCATTTTGAGTCTATTTTTGTGTGTGGTGTAAGGAAACGTCAGTTTTATTCTTCTGCGTGCGGCTGTCCGATTTTCCCAACACCATTTGTTGAAGAGACTGACTTTTTTCCATTGTACACTCTTACCTGCTTTGTCGAAGATTAGTTGACCACAGAGTTGAGTGTCCATTTTTGGGCTCTCTATTCTGTTCCATTGATCTATGTGTCTATTTTTGTGCCAGTACCATATTGTCTTGATGATTACAGCTTTGTAATAGAGCTTGAAGTCTAGAATTGTGATGCCACCAACTTTGGTTTTCTTTTCCAATATTCCTCTGGCTATTTGGGGTCTTTTCTGGTTCCATATAAATTTTAGGATTGTTTGTTCCATTTCTTTAAAAAAATTGATGGTATTTTGATAGGAATTGCATTAAATGTGTAGATTACTTTAGATAGCATAGACATTTTCACAATATTTGTTTTCCAATCCATGAGCATGGAACATATTTCCATTTCTTTGTGTCTTCCTCAGTTTTTTCATGACAACTTTATAGTTTCCTGAGTACAGATTCTTTGCCTCTTTGGTTAGTTTTATTCCTAGGTATCTTATGGTTTTGGGTGCAATTATAATTGGAATTGGCTCCTTAATTTCTCTTTCTTCTGTCTTGCTGTTGGTTTATAGAAATGCAACTGATTTCTATGCATTGATTTTATATCCTGACACTTATACTGAGTTCCTGTATGAGTTCTAGCTGTTTTGGAGTGGAGTCTTTTGGGTTTTCCAAATAAAGTATCATATCATGTGCAAAGAGTGAGACTTTGACTTCTTCTTTGCCAATTCAGGTGCATTTATTTCTTTTTGTCATCTGATTGCTGAGGCTAGGACTTCTAGCACTATGTTGAATAGCAGTGGTGATAATGGACAGCCCTGCTATGTTCCTGACCTTAGGGGGAAAGCTCTCAGTTTTTCCCCATTGAGAATGATATTCTCTGTGGGTTTTTCATAGGTGGCTTTTATAATATTGAGGTATGTACCCTCTATCCCTACACTGTGATGAGTTTTGATCAAGAAAGGATGCTGTACTTTGTCACATGCTTTTTCTGCATCTATTGAGAGTATTATGTGGTTCTTATTCTTTCTTTTATTAATGTATTGTATCACATTGATTGATTTGTTGAACGAACCTTGTGGCCCAGGAATAAATCCCACTTGGTTGTGGTGAATAATCCTTTTAATGTACTGTTGGATCCTATTGGCTAGTATTTTGGTGAGAATTTTTGCATCCATATTCATTAAGGATATTGGTCTGTAATTTTCCTTTTTGATGGGATCTTTGTTTTGGGGATCAAGATAATGCTGGCTTCATAAAATGAGTTTGGAAGTTTTCCTTCCATTTCTATTTTTTGGAATGATTTCAGGAGAATAGATATTAATCCTTCTTTAAATGTTTGGTAGAATTCCCCTGGGAAGCTGTCTGGTCCTGGGCTCTTGTTTGTTGGGAGATTTTTGATTACTGCTTCAATCTCCTTACTAGTTATGGGTTTGTTTAGGTTTTCTATCTTTTCCTGGTTCAGTTTTGGTCGTTTATATGTCTCTAGGAATGCATCCATTTCTTCCAGATTGTCAAATTTACTTTTGTATAGTTGCTCATAATATGTTTTTTTAAAATTGTATTTCTTTGGTGTTAGTTGTGATCTCTCCTCTTTCATTCATGATTTTACTAGTTTGGGTCCTTTCTCTTTTCTTTTGGATAAGTCTGGCCAGAGGTTTATCAATCTTATTAATTCTTTCAAAGACCTAGCTCCTAGTTTCTTTGATTTGTTCTTTTTTGTTGTTGTTGTTTGTTTCTATTTCATTGATTTCTGCTCTGATCTTTAATATTTCTCTTCTCCTGCTGGGTTTAGGCTTTCTTTGCTGTTCTTTCTCCAGCTCCTTTAGGTGTAGGGTTAGGCTGTGTACTTGAGACCTTTCTTGTTTCTTCAGAAAGGCTTGTACTGCTATATACTTTCCTCTCAGGACCACCTTTGCTGTATTCCAAAGATTTTGAACAGTTATGTTTTCATTGTCATTTGTTTCCATGAATTTAAAGCCTTTATTTCTTTGTTGATCTTTTGCTTAGATTATCTGTCCAATTTCAGTGAGGTGGGTGTTAAAGTCCCCTACTATCATTGTATTATTGTTGATGTGTTTCTTTGATTTTGTTATTAATTGGTTTATGTAATTGGTTGCCCCCATGTTAGGGGCATAGCTATTTAAAATATTTAAAATTGTTCGATCTTCTTTAAGTATGATATATTGTCCTTCCTCATCTCTTATTATAGTTTTTGGCTTAAAATCTAATTTATCTGATATAAGGATTGCCACCCCAGTTTTCTTTTGATGTCCATTAGCATGGTAAATTGTTTTCCACCCCCTCACTTTAAATCTGGAGGTGTCTTTGGGTCTAAAACGAGTTTCTTGCAGACAGCACATTGATGGGTCTTGTTTTATTATCCATTCTGATACCGTGTCTTTTGAATGGGGCAATTTAGCCCATTTACATTTAGAGTAACTATTGAAAGAGATGAATTTAGTGACATTGTATTGCTTGTAAGGTGCCTGTTATTGTATATTGTCTCTGTTCCTTTCTGGTCTGTTACTTTTAGGCTCTCTCTTTGCTTAGAGGACCCCTTTCAATATTTCCTGTAGGGCTGGTTTGGTGTTTTATTATACCTATTAATAACTTTTTTGATTTCAACTTGTTTATATTTTGGTTCATTTATTTCTCCAGAAAAAGAGATTCTCTAGTATCTTCCATGCTTTTTTTGAGCCCAGCTAGCATAGCACCTTGATAGTCATCATCCTGAACTCTAGTTCTGACATCTAACTAATGTCCAAATTCTTTTAGTTTTTGTTTGTCCTGGAAGCTTTTTATCTCTCCATCTATTTTCAATGACAGCCTAGCAAGTATTCTTGACTGCATATTTTCTCATTTAGTGCTCTGAATATATCATGCCAGTCCTTTCTGGCCTGCCAGCTCTCTGTGGCTAGGTCAGCTAATATTTCTACCATTGTGTGTTACAGACCTCTTGTCTTGAGCTGGTTTCAGGATTTCTCTTTGAGAAAAACTTGTAAGTTTTACTATTAGATGACAGGGTGTTGACCTATTTTTATTGATTTTTGAGGGGGTTTCTCTGTGCCTTCTAGATTATTATGCTTGTTCCCTTTGACAAATCAGGAAAACTCTGCTATAATTTGCTCTAATATACCTTCTGCACCCCTGTCTCTTACTTCTTCTTCTGGGATTCTAATTATTCTAATATTGTTTCATCTTATGGGATCACTTATCTCTTGAATTCTCTCCTTGTGGTCCAGTAGTTGTTTATCTCTCTTTTTCTCAGCTTCTTTATTCTCCATCATTTGGTCTTCTATCACTAATTTCTCTACTGCCTTGTTTATCCTGGCAGTAAGAGGCTCCATTTTTTATTATACCTATTAATAACTTTTTTGATTTCAACTTGTTTATATTTTGGTTCATTTATTTCTCCAGAAAAAGAGATTCTCTAGTATCTTCCATGCTTTTTTTGAGCCCAGCTAGCATAGCACCTTGATAGTCATCATCCTGAACTCTAGTTCTGACATCTAACTAATGTCCATATTGATTAGGCCCCTAGACATCCATACTGCCTCTTGTTCTTTTTTTGAGGTGAGTTTTTCTGCCTTGTCACTTTATTCAGAGAAGAATAGATGAATGAGTGAACAAAACACAAAAAGGGTAGCAACAACCCCAGAAAACCAAACTAACCAAATCGGAAGAGACCCAAAACTGGGGGTGGGAAAAAAGAAAGGAGGGGAAAAAAACCATATATATATATATATATATATATATATATAATTGTATATATATATATTAGACTGGTAAATAGAGCAGAGCCACAAACTTGATTGATTTTGGGTATATTTGGTCTGTTAGAAGAAACTGCCTCCCAAAATTTTAAAGAAAGAAAAACTTAGATATATAGACAAATAAGGGTAAACACAATGAAAGGACAGCATATGACTGTACAGATGAAAATTAAAAAAGGTTCTAAAAAAGAAGTTGATAAAATAGGAAGTTGGTTGAAAAAAGAAAAAAAAAAGATGAGAGAATTTTATCAGGCTGGAGACTAGAACAAAGCCATGCACTAGATTTAGGGTATATTTTGATCTGTTAGAAGAAACTGTATCCTAAAATTTTAAAGAAAGAAAAACCTATATGTATACAAAAAATAAGGTTAAATACAATGAAGGGACAGAATATGACTATAACAATGAAAATTTTAAAAGATTTTTTTAAAAGGTAGTGATAAGGGGGCACCTGGGTGGCTCAGTGGGTTAAGCCTCTGCTTTTGGCTAAGGTCATGATCTCAAGGTCCTGGGATTGAGTCCCACATCAATCTCTCTGCTCCACAGGGAGCCTGCTTCCGCCTCTCTCTCACTGCCTGCCCCTCTCTCCCTACCTGTGATCTCTGTCAAATAAATAAACAAAATCTTAAAAAAAAAAAAAAGGTAGTAATAAGATAAAATAGATTTAAAAAGGATAAAAGAGGTAAGAGGGAAAATTATAAAAAATAGAATAAGAAAAAAATTTTTAAAAATTAACTCTGAAAGACTATAAAGAATCATGGGGGGGGAAAGCCATGAATTCTCCATATTCCTTAGCTCTGAAGTTTTGCAGTTCTCGTTGATAGATGAACTTAGTTTTGGCTGGATGTTCTTGCTGACCTTCTGGCATAGTGGCCTGTTGCAGTGATTCACAAACGTTTTTGCCCAGGGCAGAATTGTGCCGCCCTTGCCAGGGGCCAGGCTAAGTAATCTCCTTGTGTTGGCACTGGCTCGGGAGCTTTTGTTCCCTGAACGCTGTAGAGCTCTGGAGAATGGGAATGAAAATGGCGCTTTCCTAATCTCGGCCTGGAGGAGGCAAGATCTCGGGGCTCTGCTCCTCAGTGCGCCTTGGAGAAAAGCAGTCAATCCCTCCCATCTCCCTGGTATCCAGCAACATTCTCATCCGGCCTGTGACTGAACATTTCTCTCTCTGGCGCAGGGCCCCATTTGGAGTCTCCAAACCCAGCAGATTCCTACCACGAGCTCCTGTACCTGCACTCACCTGAAGGAAATTGAGTCTCCATAGATCTGCTGCTTGTTGGGTCCCTGTTGGAAGAATAGTGGCTGGACTTTGCCTCAGATCCGGTTTAAGGTAACGGAGCTGAGAGCCCCGCCTCTGCTCCATCTCTGTAGCCGGCTTCCGTGCTCCTATACCTGGGAGCTGTGTTGCACTCACGCATCCCTGGTCTTTCTGTGACCCTGAGGTTTCTGAGACCACACTGTCCCCGCGAGGGCTCCACCCCTCGCTTAGCCTCTGGGGCAAGGTCCCTCGGTGGAGCAGACTTGTAAAAGTTTCAATTTTGTGCCCTGTTGCTCCGCCACTTGCTGGAGCTGGCCCCTTCCCCATGGTCTAGCTTCCCATTGCTTCGGATTCACTTCTCCACCTGTCCTACCTTCCATAAAGTGGTTGCTTTTCTGTTCATCGAATTGCTGCTCTTCTTTGATTTCCTATTGAATTTGTAGGTGTTTGAAATGGTTTTATAACTATCTAGCTGAACTCCTGGGATCGGATGATATTAGGTCTCCACCGCCGCCACTGTCTTGCCCCTCCCCCCTCCAGCCTTGCCTTATAATCCACTGTCCATGATGCACCCAGAGTGGTTTTCCAAAATGTAATTGGGGCATGTCTGCTTAAAACTCTTTAATGACTTCCACTGGGCTAGGATAAAGGCAAATAGGCTTTTTACTGGCCTGGTCACCATTATTTCTTCATCCTTCCCTCTCAACAGTGCCCTCCTTCCCCTGGTACTCTATCCTCAGGCACTTTCCTAGGCTTTCTGCCTGGGGTGATGGTTACACTCTTATTAATAGCTGCCTGGTAATTATGGTGACATTAGTTGTCGATGATTATGGTGGGGTGGTACATTTAAAACACTGCCTACCACATTTTAAAGGCAATCCTTGGATGCAGAAATGATCCCCCAATGCTCCCTTGCTCCAGCCTCCTGGAAGGTTGGTCATGTTTGCCCATCTCAGTGTCATGTTTGCCCCTACTCAGGGGACCCTCCCGTCAGGGTGCAAGCTATCTTCCTGTGTTGACTGTTGGATGCCAGCCTGAACCTATGTCCAGTATTCAGCTCTTTCCAGCCTTGAGTTGAGACCTTGGGGAAGTAGTGAAAATGGTGATGATGACAGAGGGACAAAGTAGTAAATATGAAGATGCTGCCACTATCAGCACTGAGTGTGGACACAGGCAAGGTTCACCACAGAGCCAGAGAAGAGCAGCTCCAGCCCCTTTGGGGCCCAAGCCTTCCCTTTGTTGGTGACTCTTTTGGGGACCAGTTAACATGGTACTTTGACCTTCTCAGAAGCTTAGCTCTGTAGCCCTGACCTGCCACCCAGTTTCCATGTATGCCCAAGACTGGTGACCTGACCCCCCATCATGGGGCAGTGGGTTGCCAGGCTGGGTCTCTGAACACTCTTGGTGTAGACAGCATCCCAGTACTGGTATTTATCTGCATCTATAAATATTCGTGGGGGCTAGCCTCCTAAGCTGGGGGAGGAGATTGGGAGCTAAGAAGAAAGGAGATGAGCAGGCTGGAGGATGATAAGAAGGCGTCTGGCCGAGTGGCAACCTGAACGGTTGTACCCAAAGATAATCAAGTTGTAATCCTGGAACCTGTGAATGTTACTGTATAGGACAAAAGAGACTTCACAGATGTGAGTGCTGATCTTGAAAATGGGAAGATTATTTTCTTGTTGCTGGGGAGGTCCTGAAAGCAATCATTAGTGTCCTTATAGGAGGAAAGCAGAGGGAGATTTGACACAGAAGGAGAGGGCGATGTGACCACTGAAGCATGATGCTATGCTGCTGGCTTTGAAGATGGATGAAGGGGCCATGAGCCAAGGAACACAAAGAACTTAGCTCTAGAAGCTGGAAGACGCAAGGGAAAGAGCCTCCCTGAGAGCCTCTGGAGGGGGGACAGCCCTGCCAACACTTTGATTCCAGGACTTCTGGCCTCCAGAGCTGTGAGAGAACAAGGTGTATTGCTTTAAGCCAACAGGTTTGTGGCCATTAGGAAACAAAGCAGTCCCTTTTTGTCCTCCTTCTCTGTCCCCTCTGTCTTCCTCTTGAGTTGGGTCAATCCCCTTGATGTTAGCAGGGAGGCCAGACACTGAGCAAAGGAGAAAACTGGGCTACTCACCCCTACCTGGGGCCCAGTGCCCTCTGGTTCCAGGGAAGGGAGGCTTTGGGAACATTGGAAAAGGGGCACCTCTTCAGAGCTGTAGTCCCACGTGGGTCACTGGTAGAGTGGCTTTGCTGGCAGCAGGCACTGAACTGGGAGAGAAGAACTTCCGAGAAGCCATATGGGGATTGTGGCTGACGGGGTGATGCTTCAGCATATGTGGGCTCCCTTTTTGGAACACCCAGAAATACTTGTGGCAGAGGAGGAAGAGGGCAGAGGTCTTGTAGGAGCCAGAAGAGAAACAGCAGGAACTTTGGGTGATGTACGTTAATGGAACTTTATTTATAGTCCCAGACTGGGAGGGTCTGATAACACTGGTGTTACATTGTTCTTCTAGCTCACAACTCCCTCCCTGCCTTTATGCAAGGCGGCTGATGAAGCAAGGAATGATTCCCAAACTCTTTTTATCCCCTTTTCCCATTTCAATTCAGTTTTGGTCTTTGTCTTATGGAGTTGAAGGAGCATTTCCTATATGGGGAAGAGCATTCCCTTTTCTATCATTTATTGCTACAAATACTCATCCCTGCATTTGTATGGAATGTTTGCCATGCCAGAAATTTTCTCTTTTTTTTTAAAGATGTATTTACTTACTTAAGAGAGAGAGCGCAAGAGAGTGTATTGGGGGGTAGGAGGGGCAGAGAGAGAGAGGGAGAGAGAGAATCCTCAGACTCCCCACTGAGTTTGGAGCCCAATGGGGGGGTGACGTGGGGGGCTCACTCTCACAACCCTGAGATCATGACCTGAGCCAAAATCAAGAGTCAGCTGCTTAACCAACTGCACCACCCAGAAATTTTCATTTCTTATATAGTGAAGCATGTCAACCTTTCCTTTTATGATCTCTGACCTAGATAGCACACTTCAAGAGCTCTTCCCCAACTCAAAAAATACTCATTTACATTTTCTTATCAGATACACTTCATATACATATATAATCCATCTCCCCCTATTAATTAACAATGCCCCTTTTCTCATACAGTACATTTCTCTATATACCGACATAGATATTCTAGAGTTTGTATCTATTCCATGATTTTGCTTCCTATTCCTGTTCCTATACCACAACCTCCCCCAATTACTGTAACGTACTATTATCTTAAAAGAAAAAAGATAAAAGAAACTTTTTCCTCTACTGCTCTTCTCTTTTAGAATTCTCCTAGCTCTTTCTTGCACGATTAACTATATAATTATTTGATTGTGTTAGAAATCATGTTGGTATTTTGATTAGGATTGTACTGGATTTACAAGTGAACCCAGAGGGAATAGATATCTTTATATCACCATGTCTTTCCTTCCAAGAGGAAGGTCTGTCTCTATTTAAATCTTCTTTTGTTTCTGAGGGAAATCATGCCATGCTTTCAGCCCTGGTGCAGCCTTTTCTCTCATTTTTGTTTCTTTTTGTTCGTTTCTGTCAAGTTGGGGCAGGGTAGTTTTGTAAACCTGCATTTAAGCCACCATGATTCCCAGAAGTCTTTAGATTTGCACTGAATCAGGGGCGAAGGCGGAGATGATGAGCTGAGACTGTGGATGTGGGTGAAATTCAGAAGATTAGATGCTAAGTGAAAGAAACAGAACATTACAAAACTCCAGCATCTGGAGGGAAAGTGAATATGGTGGATATGGATGAAAGAGGGCACACAGAAGGGAGAGGGGAAAACTAGCCGGGGGCGGGGGTGGGGGTGTCAAGTAAGCCAGAGGAAGACATTTCAAGAAGGGCACAGTCAACAGAGGTCGGTGTTACTTGGAGTTCGGGGGGCAATGGCTGTGATGAAGATGTGGGTTGTGTTGGTTGTGGTTGGTGAGCAGTAAGCCAAACACATAATTGAAGGTTTAAACCGGCACGCTTAAGAAGATGCCGGGACAGCAAGGGCAAACCAGGATTATTTCTGGCAACTTGAGACACAGGGTGACCCTGATGACAGTGACTTCTGAGAACGTGGTCTCAGCAAATGATGTCCATGGTACCATATTGTATGGGTTGAGGAGTCAAGACAATGAGAGTAGGTTGTTTTTCTCAGAAGTTTGGCCAGCTGGGTCATAGTTGGAGGAAATTAAAGTTGGAGGAGGGTTTACTTGCTTGTTAGTTTTCTACACTTGAGAGATTTGTCTTTCTGGGGAGGGAGAGGTTGAAGATGCAGGATATAGAAGGAAAAATTAATAAATAAAGACAGGAGATTTAGGATGGAAGGAAGCAGCCCCAACAGCTTACTGAAGACATGAGGTTAGTCCGGAGGAGAAGGAAGGATAGTTTCTGATATGAGAGGTAAGTAGAAGAATGCATGACAGGCCAGGGAGAAGTTGAGGCGCAGAGAAGGAATTTGAGAGAACTCATTAAACTTCTCAAGAATGGTTGCCAAGAAGGAAGTGGGCAAATCCACATGGCGGCAAAGAGCGTCCAAAAGGAAAGGTTATCCTAACATGGTTATCCCCCGCCCCTGATGGATTGAGATGGTTCTGAGTGAGGTCCACTGTGGGTGGGAGGCTTGACAGACCATCTAAGCTCAGTGCCAGGCCCTAAGCTGTCAGGGTTCTGGCTGGTGTGTATCTGGGACTGGAAGCTTCTCCCATTTTAGGCACTTTGGAAAGTCGAGGTTTTTCTCCACTGGAGAACTACCTTAGAGATCCCTTGTAAGTCTGGACCATTGAGGAAATCACGTCACTGCCGTGGTAGGCAAGGATGATGAGATTGTCCAGGCCCGGGTTCCACGGGGCTATATATAATGTGACAACAGACCCGTGCTCTCATCTGTCACCTAGCTTGGATAAACCAGCCCTTTTGAGGAAGTCCTTATATGCTTTGACAATTCCAGGAGAAGGACAAACCAGAGAGAGAGATACTGTATTTCTTGTTACTTCAGATGGACTTGAATAGTTAATATGAATATTTATGAAATATTTCTCTTATTTATGCCCCAACTTGATGAAACAGTTTCATATAATAAAATGTTACGGAACCATTTGAAATGGTATTGGAAAATAGAACAAGTAAATTTGAGGACATGAAAAAATATCTAGGACATATTAATTGAAAAACACTAGTATGAACATGGCAGTCTGATTTGTTATTTCTCATTTTATTTATTTACTTATTTTTAAGTAGACTCCATGCCCAGGGCAAAGCCCAACACTGGGCTTGAACTCACAACTCTGAGATCAAGACCTGAACTGAGATCAAGAGTTGGATGCTTGGGTGCCTGCGTGGCTCAGTCGGTTAAGCATCTGCCTTTGGCTCAGGTCATGATCCCAAGGTTCTGGGATGGAGTCCCACATTGCTTCTTCCTCTCCCACTCCCCCTGCTTGTGTTCCCTCTCTCACTGTGTCTCTGTTAAAAAAAAAAAAAAGAAAAAAAAAAAAAGAGTTGGAAGCTTAACTGACTGAACCACCCCGGTGGCTCAGCAATCTGATTTTTTTTTTTAAGAATATATAATATGTATAGACAGATGTAAAACTGTAAGAATATATACTAGTTAACAGTCGCTGTTTCTGAGTGGTGGAAGTGGAATTAAGGGTGATTTTTCTTTTTCACTTACATTTATTTTTAAAACATTCAACAATGTGTTTGTATTGCTTTTTTTAGTAAGTTAAATAACACAGTTATTTTTTAAAAGGATTGCCGAGCAGCAGTGGGACCCCACCTAATCCTGAAAGAGAAATCTGTCAAGGGGCCCATGGATGAGGTTGAGTGTAGTCCCTCCAGCTGCACTCAGCAGCTTCCCTTTCCAAAGGGAAAGCAACCTGGCCGAATTTAGCAATGTACGTAGCCCAGAGCCACTCACAGGTCACCCGTGGGACACATCCGAGAAGAGCTGCCCTACATTCCCCACCTGGGGCTCCCCAAACAGCCCACCCTCCTTGAGCCGGCATCTTCAGTCCACATCCATCCCTGACACGGGAGACGGCATCTACCCAGACCACTTCTACCCAGACCAAAGGGGAAAGGCACACTGTGGGACCAGAATCCAGCACTCAGAAGGATGGCCCTTTCAATTCTGGCCAGAATCCTTGAAGAACCCCATACTGCATTCACATTTCTGTTGGAGGGTGAGCACGCTTACCCTGGCCTAGTTTGTCGGTCCATCCTCCGTGCTCAGTGAATCTGATGCAAGAAAAGCCCTTGGGGCAATTCCTGGGCCCAGAGGCTTTGCTCCAGTTCAGCCCTACTAGAGAGGAGCTTAGTGATGCTTCTTACCTATATTTGGCTGGTGTGTATAGGTGTGTAGTTGGTGGATATGAGGGGGTCTCCATTGAGCCATTGGAAAAGTCTGGGCCTCTCCCTGGCCCTCTACTCTTTCCTGACCCCTGAGCTTTTGATCCCTACATCAGATGTCATCAAGGCCCCATGGCAAGCCGGAGAGGCAGCCAGACCTCTCTGCTCTGGGCAGCAGGGCTGCCTCCCAGCATGCTTTGCTGGAACAGCAGGAGTGAAGCGGGGCAGGTGAGGAAGGATGGGCCTGCCTCTGTGCCGGCACACAGAGTCCGTGCCATCTCTGGTATCTACTAGCTTTCTCTGAGCTTCTCACAAAGACAGGGAAGGAAACATACAATTCATCCCTGACTCGTGATAGACATTCCATAAATCCTTGTTAAATGAACTAATGAGTAAGGGAGTGAATTAATCCATTACCTAATTTTGTGGGCACAGAGGCCTTATGTGGCTGGACAAGGAGACCGACTCTTTTTAGACTGGGAACATGTCGATAAAAATACCTACAGTGCTCAGCCATGAGTAAAAAAGAAATGCTAAGATGCCAAGGTTTGTGACTGTGATTCAAAATTTGTACATATTAATCATTTGAATGTATTAATCATGATACTTAAAAAAGTCTCTTTGGCACTGAAACCACAGATTATCAAGTCCAACCAAGTCCCAGTTTAAGATAAGAAAAACCAAGGTCCAGGGGCACTTGGGTGGCTCAGTCATTAAGCATCTGCCTTCGGCTCAGGTCATGATCACAGGGCCCTGGGATGGAGCCCCACATCAGGCTCCCAGCTTGGCAGGAAGCCTGCTTCTCCCTCCCCCACTCCCCCTGCCTATGCTCCTTCTCTTGCTGTGTCTCTCTCTGTCAAATAAATAAATAAAATCTTTCAAAAAGGAAGAAAAAGAAAAACCAGGGTCCAGAACAAGAAGGGAAAGTCCAAAGCCAGTAGCCTGGTGAAAGGAAAGCAGAGTTTAGTCCTCTTGGGCCCTGGCCCTGTAGGGCTCTTCCCACCATCTATGCCAGTGTTACTGGAGGCCTGCTGCTCTGGGGCAATGGGGAGCAGTTCCCGTTATAAATAGATATTGGTTGGGCACCACGTAGATGCTGCAAGCCTATTGTGTGCCAGGCAAGTTGCTAGGGGCAGGTGATACAATGATGGACTAGATGGTGCTTTAACAAGAGAGGAGATGAGCAATTATGGTAAGGAGAGTGCACATGGCTTTGGGAACCTGGAGGAAGGACACCTAGCCCAGACTTGGGGTGAAGGGTCTGGTAGGAGGAGCTTGGGATGGGAAGCAGAAACTCCACACATTCCGCTTAGAGCCTCTCCAGGGCCATCCCTCCCCCCACCCCCACACACCATTCCTGCGCCACTCTGTCTCCTGCTTGAATGAGAGCACCAGATAAATGTCACACCTCAGAGGCTAAGGGGATGATAAGCAGGACAGGCTGCTCAAATCAAAGAGGGGTGTCAGGCTCCAGAGGGAGGCCCTGGGAAGGAAGAGAACTGACATCTTGTTTGAGGGGGATGTGGGGCGGGGGAAGACTTGGACCCCATGGCAGAGGCTCTAGCTCCAGGACCCTTTCAGCAGCCCCTTCAACCCCCCAGACAGTCAAACTGGGTTCTGCTGTTCAATCTCAGGTCTGTGTTGTCCAGAGGCCAAAGCTTCTTTAGGAGGTCCTAGAGGACTCCTGAACTCTGTCTTGTTTTCCACTTCCTTCCTCCCATTCTCTGACTATCCACCTGGCCAACAACTCATCTCTCCTGCGTCACCAGCCCACTCAGCCATTTTTTTCATCCTTCCTCATTTGGAGAGCTCCTAGAATTCAGTTTCTTCTGAAGAAGTTTGGAGGCAGAAACAGGTGGTGAGAGAGGAGCATCCATGATCCCCTGCTGCCTGGAGGTACTACCCATAGGGGTAGCCTAGGTGGGGGTCTGTGTATCAGAACAGAAGAGGTGTGTTTTCATGAGGGCAGGGGGGAGCCCTTAGTAAAGGAGAAAGCAACAAGGGATAGGACAGCACCCCATCAAGAAACAGCAGGCAGCAGCTTCTACTTTGGGGCTTTAAAGGGGCCTATGTAGGGAGGAGTTACAGAAATCTGGAGGGAGGAGCTCTCCAGAGAGGGCCACCTGATAGTGCTGTGCCCTTTTATTGAGGGAGAGAGCTCCCCCGCACAGTGGCCTGGCAGGGAAAAAGCCACAAAACAAACACCCCAACATCTCTCTCTTCCTGCCCTCTGATGTTCTGTGGTGTCTTCCAATGGCCAAATCCAACTGGAAGACTGAGGGCAAGAAAACCCTTTGATGCCATCCTTAAGGGTCAGGTTCTCAGGTACAGAGTTGGCTGGGTAAGACTGGATGGTGGGTCTAGAGGGGCAAACAGAAGGCCTCCTTCTCATCTGTCTATGTGCAGGGCACCGGGCTGAAATGTTGTACAGCTCAACTCATTTAGGGACCATGAGACTCTCATGAGGCAGACATTATTTTTATTCCTATTTTATTTTATATTTTAAAGATGTATTTATTTATTTGAGAGAGAGAGAGAGAGTGCTCACAGTGGGGAGGGGGAGAGGGAAAGAGAGTCTTAAGCAGACTCTGCATAGATCATGGAGTCCAATGTGGGCCTCAATCTCAAGACCCTGAGATCATGACCTGAGCCAAAACCAAGAGTCAGACACTCAACCGACTGCACCACCCAAGTTCCCCTATTACCCCCATTTTAGAGAGAAGGAACCTGAAGCCCAGAGAAGCTAAGATATTTACCCAAAACCTCTATAGCAAATGGTAGGTTACAGATCTGAAGCAAGAGAACCTTCCTCAGGGCTATGACTTTGTTCAGAATCTGTTTAATCTAGACCAAAGCTGTCCAATAGAACTTTCTGTAGTGATAGGAATGTTCTATATTTGCACTGCTCCATGCAGTAGCCACTGGCCACATGGGGCTATCAAGCCCACAAAATGTGGCTAGGGCGACTGACTGAGGAACTCAGTTTTAAATTTTATTTTACTTCAATTCATTTTCACTTGAATGACTACATGTGATTACCCTATGAGACGACACAGGTCTAAGACTTTACTCTGCAGGTCTTGGGTTGTTGGACCCCAGAAAGATGAATTGCTGCCACTCTCACTCTCCAGCTTAATTTTGGGGAGGGTGAACTGATTGACAATGTTATGTGGGTGCAGGCTGGGGCAGCCGTGGCCTGAGAAAAGATGTGGGGGTGGGTATCCTCCCCCATCTCAGGCTGAAGAAGTTCATCAGATACTCCCCTCCACTCTCACCTGGGCAGGAATAGCCCTGGAGGTAGAATCATGGGTCAACAAGATGTGGGGGGAGGCTGCTCAGGGAAAGGGGACAGAGACACTTGGTCACCTTCCCCAGCTAGACATCTAGACATGCTGGTTAAAATAATTGGCTGTGATAGGTCTGCATTTCTGAATTTTACTGCTCCTGCTACTTGGCCTGGGGCAGGCCCCTGAGCACTTTTCATGCTTCTTGATCAGGATTCTTCACTGGGCCACTAGGGTTCCATGGATTGCTCTGGGGCGGGGGTGTCTCAGGAGCCCCCGATGCCGTGTGCAAAAGATCGCACATGTGTCTTTGTTTCGTGGAGAAGGTCCACAGATGCCATCAGATTCCCAAAGGCATCTGTGACACACAAAAAAACGGCAGAGCCCCTGATCCAGGTCTTTGGAGGAAGAAGTGCCTCCCGCTTGCCTGTGCCCTCCCCCAATATCCCCCGCCCCTCCTCTGGGTTTCTTCCACTGCTAGGGCTCTGTGGTTCTGCGGGGGCCGACTGTCCCCAGAGCCAGCTGCAGCTGTGTGCCTCTCTGCTCACCTGGACACCGCGAGGCCTCTCTATCGACTGTCCTAGTTAAGAGCTGTTGAGCTGACTGCAGAGGCCAGGTCTGCATCTGTGGCCTCCCGAGGTGGCAGGGCTTTGAGGTGGGGTATAGGCACTTGCCCTCTGAGTCATTGGGCTGGCCGGAAGGAGGGGGAGTCCTGGAGCTGTGCCTCCTTGATGAGTTATTGAAGCTCCCTGAGACTCTGTTTCCTCATCTATAAACTGGGGGCAAGACTGCCTCCCTACAGGGATGCTGTGAAGATTAAATGAGGTAATAGTCATAACGCGCCAGGAACTCCATAAATATTAGCTGTTATCTGGCACAACTGGATTCAGAAGTTTTCTCAGCAGTGTTCTGGCAGGAGACTGCGCAGCTCTGCTCCCGGCAAGTAGGGCTTCCCGTGGTGGCCCAGCCCCCATTTGGACAGCTCTGGCTGTGAGAAAGTTCTTGCCTCAGTCAGGAACACTTTGAGTTGAAGTGACAGAAATTCAACTCAAACAGTTCACCCCCCAAAAAAGAGAGAGAGAGAGAGAGAATTTACTGGCCTAAGAAATTGGAAAGGGCAGGAGTTGAGGTGACCCTGAGGGCTTTGGAGACTCAGATGTTGTCAGGACTTTCCTTGTCTCTTTCTGCAACTCTTGATTTTGTTTCTCCATGTGATTGGGGAGAAGACAGCCCACAGCTCTCAACATATATTATCACGTCTCAGTGAATCAGAAGAGACAGCTTCCTCTGTCCAGCAACAACATACGAATTTCCAGACAAGGATCGAGCCTGGCCAGCCTTGGGTCACATGCCCATCCTAAGCCAGTCACCATGGGCAGGGCCATGGGCAGTTATGACAGACCAGGCCTTGTCACATGACCCAAGGATAGAAGATGCTAAATGGTAGCCATATTGGAACCATATGAAGTGTGGGAGGATAGAATCCCCAACAGGAAGAATGTTGTTTCTAGAAGCCTATGGAAAACCAGTGGGTGTTCACTACTCTCCCTACTTAGGTTGGATCTATTCTCTGTCCCTCTGACAGCCTTCCGGCCAGCACTGGTCCTAGATTTGTCTTGGGCCACACAGGACGAGGCTGTTGACTCAGATGAGCCAGCCCCCTTAGAAATATGAAGAGCCATTTTTTCTGCAAGTGAAGTTGTTCCAGTTCTTCCATCTCTTTGAGTTCAGTAGGTTTCCAACACTCTTCCTCCTCTACTCCTGGGCAGAAGGCAGCAATCTGGTGGAAACTGGAAGGGAGCCAGACTTGAGAAGTATCTACAGAATGCTGTTGAAAATCATGGGGGCGATGGGGAGGGGCAGTTAGTATCCCTTGGAACCGGTCACTAACCTGGTGTTTCCTCCAGCCAAGCAAGGGTAGTTGACTGGGGAGGAAACACAAAGGAGGAGAATGAGGGGAAGGGGAGGAGGGTGAAGAGGAGGAGGGAGCGAAGATGCACGAATGGAAAGAGAAGAAGAAGGAGGCAGAGGAAGTAGAGGGAAAGGAGACAAGGAGTCAAGGAGGAGAAGGGGGAGGAAGCTTCAGTTCTCGCGCGCCCAGAGCTAGGAAGCACCATCAAATACTTTAAAAGGTACCCAGCTTGGGTGGCACTGACTATACATGCAGGAGCTGGAGGCTGGGAGCCATTCCCTTGGTCAGTCCTGGAAAGCTTCCTGGAAGAGGGGATCTTGAAGGAAGAAGAGGATTGCAAAGCTGGAGCCTGGCTCAGGGTGCTTGGTGCAGGAAGTGCAGAACCTTCTCTGAATGCCCAGCAGGAGGGAAGGGGCCAGGCTAGCAGGGGAGGGGGCTTCTGCTCCCATCCCCCCATTCTCCTTTCCCAGTTGGGCTGCTATGCGGAGGTCACCCCTAGGCTAATGAGGAATCTTCCTGAAGTTTAAAACCAATTAAGCAACAAACGGCTTCTGATTAGTTATTTCTCTTGATATGAATTTTAATGAACAGCCTCCTCTCCCCTCCCCATCTCCCAAGCACTCAGGGGTTAACCAGCTCTTACTATGCCTTGAAGAGGCTGCAGGGGTGTCTGGGAAGACGAGAGAGGAAAAGGAAAGGAGCTAAGTTGGGGTCCAAGCACAGCAAGTCCTGCCAGTCAGCCTGCATCTCCCCTGATATTTTAGAGTTCCACCGTGTCCTAAGACAGGGCTGCTGTTTGAGGGGAAAGGGTGAGACCACAGTGGGACAAAGAGATGGTGAATCACAAGCTCACTGTGGCCAAAGAGGCTGAGCATAACGTGTTCCACGTTCACCTATGACAAAAGGTAGATGTGCTCAGTGAAGGACAAGGGGCTGGGAACAGTGCCGAGTTGCAGGGGTCACAGAGGTGGCAACAAGTCTGTAGAAAAAGGCAAAATGGGGGCACCTGGGTGGCTCAGTGGGTTAAGCCGCTGCCTTCGGCTCAGGTCATGATCTCAGGGTCCTGGGATCGAGTCCCACATCGGGCTCTCTGCTCAGCAGGGAGCCTGCTTCCCTCTCTCTCTCTCTCTGCCTGCTCTCCATCTACTTGTGATCTCTCTCTGTCAAATTAAATAAAATCTTTAAAAAAAAAAAAAAAGGCAAAATGGTGCATGGGCAGAATTCAGTTCTGCAGGGGTATGTTGGGTGCTTTTGTCCTTCTAGGAATGTAGAGATGCTAGCCATTGTGTGGCCTGTCTCTGGGGACTTTTGTGTCCCTCCCGTGAGTTATCATGAGGGAAAGTCTATTGTAAGCCAGAAAGAGACTGGGGGTTGGGCAGTGAATGTTGAAGAGGAGGCAGAGCGCTGTCTTCTTCACTGTCCTGAACCCTCACCAGGAGAACACAGCACAATGACAATGGGATCCTAATCAGTTGCATACCATCCCCATTCCACAGGCAGAAAACTGAGGCCAAAACTCAGCTCTGTCTCCAGTATGGGCAGGAGGGCCAGCTGTAGAGCCTCAGGGTCCAGCTCTCTCTGCCCTGACATGGGCATCCTCTAGGACCTCTCCTGGGATCTAGAAGCCCCTGGGGAGTAGCTGAGACTCAAGAGGTGCAGCTCAGAAGCTTGGTAAAGCTTTGTTGTGCAGCCCCACATTCCTCACTACTCCTTTGAGCTGAGCAGAAAAGTTCCTTCGTGAAAGAATAAATTTCATGGTGTCTGCTAGAAGAAGGAAAGGAGGGGGGGAAGCTCCTCTTGGGAACTGCTGACAAAAGAAATAAAGATGGATTTTTCTTCATGTTCCTCTTTACCACCTCCCTTCTCTTGTCTCCTCCCAGAGTACCTCTATCTCCTCTTCCTCTCCGCCTCATTCCTCTTCCTCCCATCCTCCCTTCCCTCCCCAGTCCCTGTTGGCTCTGAGGGACATCTGGCTGAGGGGTTCCAGAAGGTTCTGACAGGCCCTGGCCTCCCAGGGAAAGCCCAATGGGTTTCATAGTGATTCCCTGAAAGTCAGCCCTGCTGTGCAGGTCAGAGGAAAGGCATCACTTCTGGCTCAGGCATCTGAGTGATGACAAATTTAGAGCAGCCACCTCTAAGCCCAATCTTTTTGGCTTCTGTTTTGGGTACCAGGAGCCAGCCTGGCCCAGAAGATTGGCTTCCAACCAAGGCTCTGCAATCCAGAGTGGGGCCAGCTGTTCCAGGCCTGAGATTCCCCTGTACTTGTCCCCATGTCCCCATCAGGCACCTGGGCCCCTCTGATCTGCTTCACTGCCCCAGCTTTCTGGAACATGCTGACCATCATCTCCTCATGCAGTGGTGATGGATGAGACAGATTCATAGGTCACTTGGTGGCACAACCGTTCATACTACCAAGGGCACAAAAAGGGACTTCGTTCGTAGATGTGGTACAAGTTGTGCCTTTTGAGGAGAGTGCCAAGGTCAAGTATGGGATATTGGCAAACATATCCCAACCAAAAGAAGGGTTGAACAGCCAACCTGGGGAGAGCAGGGATACCACTAAGCTTCAGGAACATTTGAACTCTGTCTTGAATGCTGCCAGGAATCCATCATCCTCTTTACATCTCCATCTGGGTGCCTGCTTCTCTCTGACACTAGATTGGCTCCTTCTATCTCCTGAGCTATACCCCTCACGACCTCAGCTCCAGGAGAGAGATGAGCCCTTTAGCTTAGTACCAGTTCAAAGATCCCAGCAAAGATGCCTGATTGGCTCAGCTGGGTGGTGGTCCCGCCCCTATAGCACCCAACTCTGGCCAGTGGACGGAGTAGCAAAATAGCAAAAACTAGCTGCTCCCATGGGGACCCTATGGCTGGAAAGGGGGAAGGAGCCCTTTACTTTAATTGGGGAGTACTCACCCCAGAAACTCGGAGGAGGACTGGAGAGACAAATCAGTAGCTATCTACTTTATCTGCTCTCTGACCTTGAGGATGGTGGAATTTTTTTTGCGGGTCTCATTACAGAGACTTTGTGAACATTACTTTTACCACCCCTGGTTCGCTAGGACCACAGATGGCTGGATGGATTTCCTTCCCTCATCCACAGCTTCCAACCTATCATCCTGGCTCATGGACGGCTCTCACATGTCATCTCAGAGGTGGGGTGACATCCAGCTCTGGCACTGTCTCGTCTTGGTCAGCTTTACTTAGCCATTGAAATAGAGCCCAAAGATAGGAGCTTGGGATTTAGATAGGAGTTCAATCTACCTGAGTTTGGGTTAACTGAGTTTGGGTTAAGTGCCACCATTTACCAACAGCTCCTCGTGTCTAGTTCCCTCTGATTTCCTCCCATGTAAAATGAAGAAGATAATAGTACCCAGCCAACAGAGTTATGGTGCAGATTAAAAGAGATGGTGAATGTAAGCTCATGACACACAGTAGGTAACTATAAGTGGTAGCCTCAAAGAAGCCATGCAGAGGTATAGAGCCTTCCCAGCTGTTTATTTGAAGAGCAAGATCGCTGTTTCTGAGCAGGAGCCGGCCGTGGCAGCTGGGGGAATGGGTGGTGGGGATTTCCTTCAAGTCTGGTCTCCCAGATGCAGGCGAGAACCTCCATTCATTTCCCCAGCTAAGCCACACACCTCCCTTCAGCTCTGGGGAGCCCTCTCTTTCTTGAGTGAATGCAAAGGTCCTGATAAAACTTTCAAGCCTACATTGTCCTCAGGGAAAAGGATTGACCCTCTAGAATCTGTCCTGAAAGCAAGGTGGATCAGGAGAGGAGGATCCTGCATGGGATCCCGGCCACATCTGTCCTGAGGAAGCTCCAGCTTCCAAATGTCCCAGGCCACAGGGAAAACCCTGAAGACAGGCTCCCATGTGACCACGATCTGCATTGTGTTCAAATCAGCCTTATGCATCAGTGCAAGCTGTCCCCTCTGAGGAGCTGGCCGTGACTGGAGATGAGATACTGGCAAACACATTCCAGCTTCTTCCTTCCCCCTTGTTTGGGCCGTCATCCCTGAGTTCCTGGCTGGTAGGCATAGTAGTGTGCGTGGGGGGGGCGGTTGCAAAGAGGATCAAAGACGTGGGCACGCACACGCAAGCACACTCGCAGACACACGCGCACCCTCGCACATGCTGGCCCTGTGAGCAGAGGGAAGCAGATGGTTGAGACCAGAAGCCCTACCTGATGGCTAAGCCTCCCAGATGCCTAATAATAGTCATGGAGACTGCAGGAACAGAGCACTCAGCACGTGCCAGGTGCCAGGGTAACGTCTTCACCTTCGTTATATCATTGACTCTTTTCCACGATCCCAGAAATGGCTGTTAGTCTCCCTGTTTTACAGATGAGGGAATGGAAGCCCAGGGGTTAAGTAACTCGCCCGAGATCATACTGAATGTGACAGAGCCAGCATTCAATCCCAGATGTGTCTGACTATCACAGACATGGTTTTCCAAAGGAGAGATTCAGAGGGGACAGATGATTCTGCAGGCAGATGTGCTGGTTCTTGGAGGGGGGCCTGGAGAGGAGCAACCTCAAAATCATCTGGGGAGGTTGCTGGAAGTGCAAGTTCTTGGGTCCCATCCCTTCCCCCCTACCCAAATCAATACCCAAAGGTATTGATTTCATGGGGTGCGGCAGCCTAGGAATAGGCATTTTCACAATTGGTCTAATCCCCCCTGAAAATAGCTTCCTTCTCCATTATAAAATAACAACACTGTTCATTGTAAGATATTTGAATCCATGTGGGGCTCAGGATTCTGCCTTTTAAATACATTCTCCAGGAGAGACCTATGTTTGCTAAAGTTTAATAACATTTTCTCAGGGGTTTGAGCACATGCCCTTCCTCGGGTCAGTCCCAGGGATCTGCACAGAGGACTGCAGGGCCTCCACAACCTGGAGTTTGGGAGTCGGGCGCACTCCCTCCAGCTCACACCCAGCTCCTCAGGCTCCCCTAGGCATTGTGGACGCAGCTTCATAAGGAGGGCAGAGGGGGCAGTAAGTTCTGCTCAGAGATGACTCTACCAAGGCTTTCCCATCTGCTGCAGGGAAATGCTTCAACAGCTCCTACGAGAACACCCCCCCCCCCTTCCCTCTGCTGCTCCGCCCAGGACCCTCTCCTTGGGAAGCCTGGACCCACCCCTGGGCTCCCTACTTGCTGAGCCTCTCCCACACCATTCTGCCAGACTTACAAAACTCCTCTTCCAAGAACGTCCTCCCCTGGGTAATTGGACCCTCAGGCCACTGACATTTAAAGAAATGTTCTTGACCTTTTCAGCAGTTCCATAAAATCACAAAATAGAACGCTAAATATTACTGCACACTCCTACTTGCCCAGACCCTGGCAGAGTCTCATTTTCCAGGCTAACTCAAGAATGAGAGAAAATAGCAAAATTGCTAGCAAAAAAGGAGCTCTTCTCAAACATCTCCCTTCTGGAAATCATCCCATTATGGACCTTTATGATCTGCATCAAGACTCTGTGCTCCACCACTACCACTACCACTACCAACACATCCCGCCCGCCATCATCATCCCTGAGCACCACGGCTAGGCTCACCATCATCACTTCAATCCCATCCTTACATAACACGTGGAGGATTTGCACCCTTGAGTCCTCATGGCGTGCAAGTTTTGCTTGTGCTTCAGATATTTTTGACCCAGAACCTCTCCCTGCTTCTCTTCTTCCCTCATTGCCACAGAACCAGATGGAATGGCGGATGGAGAAGGACCAGCTAATGGCTCTGGAGGGAGACACGAGAGAGGACAGGTCTTGGGGGAGACAATGAATGGGTTAAAGACATTTTGAGAAAATAAAGAATATTTAAAGCTAGATTAGACCGTAGAGCAGGACCATCCCTTACATTTACAGAGCTTGGGACAAGGGTAGAAATTAAAATGATTTTTCCCATAAGTTTCAAAAAATGTTTTGTCATCTAAAACAGGAGTCCACAGTCTCTGGTCTGCAGCCCAAATCCAGCCCTCAGCCCATTTTTATATGGCCCTTGAGCTAAAAAATGATTTTTACATTTTTAAAATAGCAGCTTTGTTGAGATATAATTCACACACCATAAAGGTCACCTTTTTGGAGTGTACAATTCAGTGGTTTTCAGTGTATTCACAGAATTGTATAACCATCCCCGCTCTTTAATTCCAGAATATTTCTTCACCCTCAAAAGAAATCTGTATCCATTAGCAATCATTCCCCATTCCCCTACCCCCACAGTCCCTGGCAACCAATAATCTACTTTCTGCCTCTATGAATTTATCTGGACAGTGTTCTGGACATTTCATATAAATGAAATCATATGTGGCCTGTTCTATCTGAATCCTTTTACTTAGCATAATATGTTCAAGGTTCATCTATGTTGTAGTATGTATCACATATGTAGTATATATGAGCAATACTCCATTGTGTGATATATGTGTGGTGCTTTCTGATAACACCTCTGACACCAAATGTCTGGGTTTTTTCTTTCGCAGCAAATACAAGTCATTCTTCCACACTACCAGCAACCCATTCTCAGACACCAACTGGGTGTCCAACAACTCAGTTCAGTTCTGACATAGTCCAGGGTTAGCATCGACCCCACAGGTTAAGGGCTCGGTCCCACAAGACTATCTCCATTCAGATGTCATCTACAAATGGGGTGCTCAAGCTCCTAACATTTCTGCCTGTCTGACTACAATCTAAGAGCTTCCACAATCCTTTTCATTTCCAGAATTCTCTAGAACAATTCACAGAATTCAGGAATATGCTTTCACTGCAATTACTGGTGTATTATAAAGGATATAAATAAACAGCCAAATGGAAAAGATGTACAGAGCGGTGTATGGAGGGTGAGGCATGGTGCTCTTCTGCCCTCCAGGTGCACCATCTTTCTGGCTCATCGATGTATTCACCAATACAGAAGCACTGGGAGGTCAGGGATGGGGCGGCAAGTTTCCACCCTCTAACCATGTATTTGGTCTTTTTGGTGACCAGCTCCCATCCTGAAATGCTCTAGGGACCCCACTTTGAGCCATCCCATTAGCATAAACTCAGCTGTGGTCTGGAGGGGTTCTAATGATCAACAAAAGAGACTCCTACTCCTATCACTCAGGACATTCCAAGAGTTTTAGGGAGTTCTACACCAGGAACTATGGACAAAGACCAAGTGAATGTTTTATTTCGCCACCAATATACCACATTTTGTTTATCCACTCATCAGCTGATGGACATGGGATGGTATTCACTTTGGGTTATCCTGGATAATGGAGCTATGAATATTCACATACAAGTATTCGTGTGACTACATGTTTTTGATTTCCTTAGGTACGTACCCTGGCATCATGTTTCACTCTTTGAGGAAATGCCAAATTGTTTTCCAAAGAGTTTGTACCTTTTACATCCCCCCCATCAGTGTGTGGTAGTTGCAATTTCTCCACCTCCTCATTAACACTTACTATTGTCTGTCTGTCTTATTTGAGCTATCCTATAGGCTGTGGTGTGGTATCTCATTGCAGTTGGCTTTTTACTGTTTACTGTTTTTTTGGCTTTTTGTAAAAAAAAAGTTGTAAGAAGAAACAAAAACCAAGAAGAATATGAATCAAAGACTGTCTACTGTACGTAGCCTTCAAAACCTTCAATTTTTCATATCTGGATATTTATAGGAAAAGTTTACAACCCTTGGTCTGAAATATTCTAAATAATCCATTGAATTAAAAAGCAAAATACAAATAATAATTAATGAATATCAAAAGTTGCAATCAAATTATTTTATTTTATTAAAAAAGATTTTATTTATTTACTTGACAGACAGAGATAACAAGTAGACAGAGAGGCAGGCAGAGAGAGAGGGGAAAGCAGGCTCCCCACTGAGCAGAGAGCCCAATGTGGGGCTCCATCCCAGGACCCTGAGATCATGACCTGAGCCCAAAGCAGAGGCTTAACCCACTGAGCCACCCAGGTGCCCCACAATCAAATTATTTGACTGAAGTTCATATTTTTAAAAAGAGCTATATTAAGTATTTTTATTAAAAACATTCCCAACCTAGCATTCATTGGCTTTCTAGTTGCCTAAGTTGAGAATCAGAAGTATATCAGGGATATTACTTCTAGATCTAACAGAGACAAATTTAAGAGGACCATGAATTGTTTAACTTTGCAAAGCATTCCTCACTCTCCAGGTACAACTACAGCAAATGCTGTGCTAATTCATGAGCCATAAACTAGAATATGGAGAGAAGCAAGAAGCAGTGCCTTGGCTCTACTGGAGCAGACAATTCGTTATGCAAGAATCTACCACATCCATGCTCTCTAAGAGGAAGGATGGGACAAGTTCATTAGTCTTTTCTCTACAGCATGTTTCTGCTGCTCAAATCCTGCAGGCTTTCTGCAGTGGACCTGGCTCCAACCTCAGGAGCAACACAGGTCAGAAGCCTACTGAGTAGGTAGTTGAATGCAGACACCTTTCACCTAGAGGCCCAAGGGCAAGAAGGGTGGAGAAATGGTTCCCTGGGGCCTGAGTTGTGTTAGTCATTAGAGCCAAGGTCAGGGCTGTGGGTCACTTGTGGCAGACTCCAGCGCTGTATCCTCCGTGACTGAGGTACGCCTGAGTTCTTTAATAAATTTATTTTCTCTGTATTTGAAATATGTGGGAATTCCTTTAGGACACAGGGTCTTGCACAGGTCTAAAAGTAATATTGTATTCCTGTATTAGAAGATATCGAGGGATTATTATTAATTTTGTTAGGTGTGATAATGGTATTATGGTAATTTTTAAAAGTCATCTGCCGACACTGAAGTATTTGTGGATGAAATGAAAAGATGTCTAGGATTTGCTTTATAATACTGCAGCAAAAAAAAAAAAAATCAGGGAGATAGATGAAATAAGATTGACAAAGTGTTAATATTAATAGTTGTTGAAACTGGGTGATGATGTGACTTCATGGTACTATTCTCTCTACTTTCGTATGTTTGAAATTTTTCATAATACAGAGTTAAAAATAGTAAAATGAAATGTAAAAGGACAGGAAGATTGTCAAAGAGAAGGTGTTCCCACCTCCTCAGAGGGCAGCTGGCGAGAGAGCACAGAAGACACCCATCAAGGGAGCTGCAGGCCAGAGGCAAGGACCTTTCCTACCAACCAGCTCCATAAAAATGGTATGAAAGTACTTGGATCTGAAGGAAAAGGACTAATTAAACATTTCCAGGATTCCAGCTGTGCACGTCACCAGCTGACAGCCTGGCTACTTTGATACAGGCCATTCTAATCCTACGCCACAAAGGAGGGGTCTGTGTATTTGGGGTTAGGTTACACCAAGAAGACTGGGGGTGAGAAAAAGCCTAGACATGCCTGGGATGACAGAGGAGTCCCTGAGAACCCATGGGCTGAACCCCCATGGTAGCTCTGTTCCACATGACTTTTAAAATTAAGAGAGAGTTCAAACACCCCCAAAAAAGCATAGAAAATGGTTGAGCAGACATCCAGGCACCTACCACTCAGCTTGTGAAATCTTTAACATTTTGCCATTTTTGCTTCAGACCTTTTTAATGGCTTGAAATAAAATATTAGAGATACAGTTGACGCTTTGATGAAACAGTCTGCAATTCTTCCCTTCTCCCTTTCTCCTCAGAGGTAACCATGAGCTTGAATTTGGTGTTCATCATTCCCATGAATGTTTTATACCTAAACTACATACGTACGCACCTGGAAACAGTATTTAGCATTGTATGACGTATTTCTAAACTTAAATTACACCTCACCAACATATCCTTTGACAATTTGCTTTTTCACTTACGTTCTGCGAGATCTATGTTGATTCTGATCACATCACTGTTTATTTCTTTATTCACTTTCCTGTTGATGTTTGGATCGATGCCAATATTTCTCTACTATATTTTCTTATGCACATGTATGAGACTTTACCCAAAATAATTGTTTATTTCTAGGGTATGCACTCTCCCTATTTTTAAGAAGGATTTTATTTATTTGAGAGAGATAGAGAGAGCATGAGCAGGGGGAGGGGCAAAGAGAGAGGGGGGTGGAGAAGAAGGCTTCCCACTGAGCAGAAAGTCCATTGTGGGTCTTGATCCTAGGATCATGAGACCATGACCTGAGCTGAAGCAGGTACTTCACCGACTGAGCCACCCAAGCACCCTATACCTCTCCCATTTTGTAGCTTCTCTCGAGGGTGATCGTATGAGAGTTCCTGTTGCATAAGACTTCCTAACTGTTGCCAGTCTGTTGAGTATAAAATGGTGTGTCCAATTGTTTTAATTTTGTGTATATCTGATTATTTGTGAGGCTGTGAATCTTTTTCCCCACTCTATTTCCGAAGCTTTGCTTTCTACGAGTTCTGTTTGACCAGTTTTTCTCCTTGACACCATGGGTCCTTTTGTTATTGCTTTGTAGAAGTTCTTTGTATATTCTCTATACTGACTCTGTATGGTTTTATGTATTATACAGATCTTCTCAGTCACTAACCTGACTTCTCAATTGTGGTATCTCTTTCATACAAAAGTTTTAATTCTTAACGCAGTTGCATTTATCCATTATTTCTAATATTGTTGATGGTTATTTTTTCCCCTTAAGACATCCTTTCCTAATCCAAGGTCATATTTTTTTTTTATATTTTCCTATAAAAGTTTTCAAATTTTGCCTTTTGTAACAGGGCCTTTAGTCCATCTGGAATTTATTTTTGTGTGTGTGCTAATTATAGGTCTAATTTTTTACATGTGGATAACCAATGTTTCAGCACCACTTCTCTCTCTTTTTTTTTTTAAAGATTTATTTATTTGAGAGAGAGAGAGCATTGCAGGAGAGGGGAAGAAGGAGAGGAAGAGAGAGTGACAAGCTGACTCCACGCTGAGTGTAGAGCCTGACACAGGGCTTGACCTCATGACCCGGAGATCACAACCTGAGCTGAAACCAGGAGTCAGACACCCAACTGACTGTGATACCAAGGCATGCCTCAGTACCACTTACTTTGGGTTCAAAATTATACCTCTGTCATATACCAAATATCCATATAGGTATAGACATGTTGGGCTCTCTGTTACATAGGGTTTTCAGTTTGTCAAAGCTTATTTCAAGAAGACACTCTCTTAGCTACCAGAGCTTTATACTAACTCTTGATACCTGGTTGGGAGAGTATCCTCTTCAAAATTCCCTTGGCTATTTTTCATCTTTCACGATTCCATATATATATGTTAGGATCGGGTTGTTCAGTTCCACAGGAAACCCTATTGATATTTTGTCTGAGAATATATTGATGGTAGATATTAATTTAGGGATAACTCCATATTTATAACTTTAGGTTTTCCCAAATATAAATATGAAATATATCTCTATTTTTTTACATACAGGTCTTTTTTGAAATCCTTCAATATATTTTTTTTAATTTTCTCCATTAAAGGCCCTGAATGTTGTGGTTAGGTTTATTCTCAGTTAGTTAATATTTTTGTTTTATTGTTTTTCTTTTATTTTTAAATTATATTTTATAAGTTTTTAATGCTATTATTATTATATATAATTATACATAATATGATATATAATTATATTATATATGCAAATATATAATATAAAGTTATAATATCATTTAATAGTAGCATTATTAATGCTATTATATGTGAATAAAATTGATATTTGAATATTTTTACCTTTTCCTACTCAGTCCTAATAATTTTACTATAGATGGTCTTAGATTTTTTGTGCAAATAATATTCTGCAAATAATGATGGTTTTTCTTCTTTATTCTCAATACATTTTTTGACAGCTCAGTGCTAATTGCTTTATGTTTCATTAGAGAGATTTTTTTTTTCCAACATCTTTTCTTTCCTTCAGTGCTGGCTACAACCTCCATTACCTCATAGAAAAGAAGTGGCATGAATGGGCATCCTCGTCTGATTTCTGACTTTAAAAGGATGCTTCTACCACACTTGCTGTAGGTTTCTGATCAGTATCCTGTATTAGGTTGAGGATGCTCCTTCCCCCTATTCTTATTGTGCTCAGTTACTTTTTTTCCCCTTAAATATGAGTGGGCGTTGGATCAACTGCTTTCTCTGCCTCTCTTAAGATCACGTGGATTTTCTCTTTTAATGTGTTGGTGTTTCAGAGTCTCAGCATGGGCTGCCATGCGGGCTAGATTGATCCAGAAAGGATGCAGGAGGGTGGCTACCACCACTATTAGAGCAGGAGATATTTCCTCCCTACCCAGCCACAGCTGATCTATAGATACATAATTGATGATAGGGATCAGGTCTCAATGAGGCAGTGTCCTCAGACTTTCTGGCTGCTTCTCTAATGAGCCATTTTCCCTGTCACTGAGAGAACAGGAAAATTTCTCTGAGAAACACTCACACAGGGGTGCCTGGGTGGCTCAGTGGGTTAAAGCCTCTGCCTTTGGCTCAGGTCATGATCCCAGGGTCCTGGGATCAAACCCCACATCGGGCGCTCTGCTCAGTGGGGAGCCTGCTTCCCTTCCTCTCTCTGCCTGCCTCTCTGCCTGCCTCTCTGCCTGCCTCTCTACCTACTTGTGATCTCTGTCAAATAAATAAATAAAATCTTTAGGAAAAAAAAGAAAGAAAGAAACACTCACACAAGCAGAAGACCCTCAGCTGGGAGCTTTCCCACAAGTGGATGGCCTCACTGTGTGATGGGAAGCCTGCACCTTTGAGACATTAGGGTGAGCTAAGTTGGAGGAAGGCTGGAATGGCACAAGAGTGGTGGTCAGCAGATAAACCCTATGACAGGTGAGTCGATGGGGACAGGAGAAGGTGCCAGAAGGACCATGTTAACCACTTGAGGCTAAGGACCAGGCCCCAGGTAACTCCTGGGGGCCAAGTATGACCCTGTGGTGGTAGCAAAGGAGCCAAACCACTGGGGTAGATGTAGTGAGCACTTCTTTATATGTTAAAGGGTTGGGTTCTCAGAGACTCATTTACTTTGGTCCACAAGAATAAATAAATCTGAAAATCCCTCCATCTGAGGGTCATGGCTCTCATTTATATTTATTATACAAGCAAATATTTTTGTTTTCTTTGTTCACCTACACCAGAGCCTACTGCACAAAAGAGAGTCTATGCTTCCAGGATTAGTTTGTTTAGAGAAGAGAGAGTGTGTGAGTGCATGCGAGGTGGGTGGTGGCAAGGAGTAGAGAGGGGCAGAGGGAGGGAGAGAATCTTAAGCAGGCTTGGAGCCCAGCTTGATCTCAGACCCTGAGATCATGACCTGAGCCAAAATCAAGAGTCAGAGGCTTAACTGACTGAGCCACGCAGGCAGCCCTCCAGTATTTGTTAAATGAGTGTTTGTTGACTGTCGGATGAAACCCACACACAAAGCAATTAGCCCAAGGCCTGGCACACAGAAATGCAGGAGGCCTGAACCGCAACTCTGGGGGCTGGCTGATGACATACTGGGTGAGCAGAGGCCCTCACAGATGTTCCAGCCAAGTGTCAGACAGATAGCATCTCCCTGATCAAGTCCAGGATGAGGGAGCAGAGTGAAAGGGTAGCTCCTGCCTGCCTCCCCTCCCCTGGCTTCTCTATGCACCCTGTCTCATGTACACGGAGACAGACAAAGGAAAAGTGACAAGGCCGCTCCCATGGTATGGCTTCCCCTAGCTCAGCCTTATTTGCTTCTGTTTCACTAAGAGAATAAGACCCATTTGAGCATGTGGTCTGCTTTACTCCTCTAGGTGCTGTCAGCTTACCTGTCAGAATTTATTCTTGCAAAACCATCAGTGATCATGGGGCGCCTGGGTGGCTCAGTGGTTTGGGCTGCTGCCTTCGGCTCGGGTCATGATCTCAGGGTCCTGGGATCGAGCCCCGCATCGGGCTCTCTGCTCCGCAGGAAGCCTGCTTCCCTCTCTCTCTCTCTCTCTCTGCCTGCCTCTCTGCCTACTTGTGATCTCTGTCTGTCAAATAAATAAATTAAATCTTTAAAAACAAACAAACAAACAAACAAAAACCATCAGTGATCAGACGATACTGTTGTTGGTCCCCTGTTCCTTGCTGCCTCCAACAGAACTACAGGAAAAGCCCAGATCACATCTTTCCCTCCCTCCCTTCTTATTACCCATCTCCTCTTCTCCCATGTCCCTGCAGGGGGGATTGGCCTCTCAACCTCCATGCTACCTTTTTCCAGTGAGAGAGGTTGAAAAGTTAAAAACTGCATTTCTCAGATTCCTTTGCAGCTAGGCTCCTGGATTCCAAGCTCTTTTCATCAGTAAATGTACTCAAATTGTATTTGGATGAAAGAAATAGGGGGAGGCTGTCAAATGCTGCTGGTGATAAGCAAGGCTGGGAGTGTTTCTGGGCCATGGTGGCAGCTGGACTCAGTTCCAGGGTCTAGCATCCAGTCTGGGGCATGAGTCCTGCTGCAGAGGTGGCAGCAGCCGTGGGTTCTAGCAGCTTCGACAGTGGGTTTGCTTATTCAATAAACTGAAGCCAGATCCCTGACTTCCACACCATAAATCTCTTCTAAAAACATGCCTAATTCCTCCTACCTTACCTCTTTCTACACTAAATACTTAGAGCAATCTCTGTTTATTGCATGGAATGGATGAATGCATCCATCCTCTGCTAGATCCCCTTAGTATATAACATTTTGTCCAGTTTGGCTCAGTCTGACCGTGTGCCCAGTTCATTTTCTTGTCCTCGTCTTCAAGAAAGTTCCTCATCTGTCTGGAACAGGTGCAGACTCACACACAGAGGTCTGTAATAATGGCTGCCATTTATTGAGCAACCGCCGAGCAGGAAATACTGTTAGGGCTTTGCATACATTGTCTTTATTTCCCATCGCATCCCTGTGATGTAAGTGTAAGGAGCATTAGAAAACCTTACCACATACTCAGACAGAAATGAGTTTATTTTTTTCCCATATAAATAGGTGTTCAGGTTAGAAAACTCAGGACTGTATTGATGATCAAGGTCATCATGAATTACTAGGTTTCTTCTCCTTACCAGTTCTACCACCATTAATGTGTTTTCCTTCCTCAAATAGAACAGATGCTGTACCGGTCAACATCCTGTCTGACTTCCAGGCAGAAAGAGGGAGGCAAACCCTAAATGGTAAAAACATTTACCAAGGACAACCTCCTCCTTGTCAGGCATGGCCTGGAAGGCATTCTGGAAGGGAAGGCCTCCCTGGGGTCTTCTGCCTGCATCTCATTAGCTAGGGCTGTGTCACATCATGGCCGCCTCTACCTGAAAACGAGTCCAGGATATAAGTATTTCATTTGCCAGCCTCTGCAGTAGAGTAAGACAGGAGATAATGTGGTTGATTGGGATGCTAAGTCAGCCATTCTCAAGAACTCCCAGGACAGGTGCTATTCTAGTTTTGCAGGTGAAGAATTTACAGCTGAAAAAATTGACATGATAGGCCTGAGTTAACCAAGGGAATGCGGACACAGAAGAGATGTCAGTCTGTCCTTGTGGAGAATCTATGCATCGCATTGAGAGAGGTGAAGGTGTACATTTCTTCAGTATTCATCTCAGCCTCCTTGGCCTCACCACCTTCCTTAGGTATCCCTAGACCTTGGGCAAGAAGTGTAGACTTAGAGAATTCTGGAGGCCACTGAATGTAGAGATTGTGAAACTAATTTTCTGGTGGTGGAGCATTACCATGGGGACGCACAGACCACTGTGAGGAGGAATTCAGGGAAGTAACCATATCAAGTACTACCAACACACCAAGGCCACTTGCCTGCAACCTTGGGTGGTACCAGCAAGGAGCATGAGGTCTAACAGAGTTGCAGTCATTGTTGGTTGGTGTAGAGGTGGGACAGCTTGAAAGAGAAATGGTGAACACATAATTGGCTTGAGAAGATGGAGGTGGAGGAAGAGTCTTTGCCCCTGTAGGATTGGGTTAGGTGTGAGGGGAGAGTGCAAGAAGACTGGAGTGAATGGAGGCCTCAGAAAGGAACTCAGAAACAGAAAAACACTTGATGTGGGACAAAAATAACTTTGCAAAGCACTAAGGAAAAGATAGCCTTTCCAATAAGAGGTAGTCATACAATCAGGTATTTATGTGGGAAAAAAAATCAGACCCTAATCCTCACACCATTTGCAAAAAATGAATTTCAGAGGGATTGGAAAGTTCTACAAAGACTGGAGTTCTAAAAATTAAAGTTAGAATAATAAAGATCTTTAAAAGATAATAGAGGAGAATATCTTCATGACCTTAGTGTAGTAAAAAAGTTTCATAAGACACACAAAAGTACCAACCATAAAAGAGAAGATTGTTCTACATTGTTCTACATAAAAGAGAAGATTGTTGAAAGTACCAACCGTAAAAGAGAAAGTTCTCATCAAAGGCACTATTACAAGAGTGAAAAAGAAAGTCACAGAATGGGGAAGGGAGAGCCATTTTTCACATAAAAAACACCTAAAAATCGATAAGGAAAACACAACAGAATTTTTAAAATGGCAAAGTACTTGAACAGGTACAACACAGAAAAGGAAGTCTAAATGGTGAATATACATAAGGAAAGGGACTCAATCTTATTACTAATCAAAGCCACATTAATTACAAATTAAAGTCACAAGGAGATTCTATTACACACCCACCAGATGGGAAAATGTTTATAGAAGTCTGGAAGCACTAGGCATTGACTAGGGTATAGTGCAAGGGGAACTCTCTTAAGTTGTTGACAGGAATAAAAATTGGCCCAGTCACTTTGGAAAACTAGCATTTTCTATTATAGTTGAAGATAGGCTTACCCTATGACTCAGAAATTCCTGTACAAGAATGTACCTGGGCAAGAATGTTCATAGCAACACTGCCTGCAAAAGCCTCAAATTGGAAAAAGCCCATATATCTTCAACAGTAGAATGGATAAATAAACTGGGGTTCCATTCATATAAGAAAATATTATATGGCAATAAAAATGAGCCCAACTACCCTCAACCACATAGATGAATCTCACAAACACAATTTTGATCTGAAAAATCCAGATATAGAGTGCCTGCGTGGCTTAGTCAGTAGAGCATGTGACTCTTGAACTTGGGGTTGTGAGTTCAAGCCCCACATTGGGCACAGAACTTACTTTTTTTTTTTTAAGATTAATTGATTGATTGATTGATCTGACAGACAGAGATCACAAGTAGGCAGACAGGCAGGCAGAGAGAGAGGAGGAGGAAGCAGGCTCTCTGCCAAGCAGAGAGCCTGATGTGGGGCTCAATCCCAGGACCCTGGGATTATGACCTGAGCCAAAGGCAAAAGCTTTAACCCACTGAGCCACCCAGGTGCCCCCAAGAACTTACTTTTTAAAAAGCCAAATACAATGGAATAAACATTACATTATTTCACCCATATGGCATTTAAAAACTAACAAAACTAAAATACCTCATCTAGGCTTGCATACGTAGGTAGGATGTGATTACTGCAAGTGTCAGGATAGTGTGGGAGGAGGGGTTGGTGTTAGGAATGGGCACATAGAGGGGCTTCAGTGGTGGCTAGAAATATTCTTTCCTGACCTGTGTTGATTACCTGGGTGGTCAGTGTGTAACATTAAATTCTACATTCCATGTTTTATGTGCTTTCTTGGTTATTATACTTCAGAATAAAAAGGTGAAAAATACATATTAGCTTCAAGAGACCCTCTGGTTTAGACCCACTCCATCAAGCAGATCAGGTGTCTTTCATGCTCACGTTCAGATGAGACAAATGAATCTGAGAGCTTTAAATGACTCATCCAAGGCCATTCATTGATAGTTACCAGAACCAGAAGAACACAGACCCACCTCCCAGGTAAAGGCCCTATTCTCTCAGCCCAAACATCAGTAGTTTAGTTCAGAAAGGTTGAAGCCACACAGCTGTGGGAAGAGCTTTTGTGGGTGGCATGGGTCATCACTAGGGCAGATGAAAAAGCCTCATCCTTTCCCTTGGGTCCTAGCTTCATGCTGATGGTCCAGACAGTGTATGAGCTGGGGCTGGAGAGTTGACCCTGATGCTCTTGAGGACTGAGTTCCCATTACTACCCTGTTCTGCTCCACATTCTCTGGATGGTATCTCTGTGCGTAAATGCCCTGGCTGGTGTGACCAACTCTTAATTTGGGTTTTATTACCTCTCCATCAAGAAGAAAACTTCTTAAAAGCTATAGTGTATATAAGCTCTGAGAAGGCAGGAGCCATATCAGTCTTGCTCACCAGGCACTATATTCCCAGGGTCTAGCACAGAGCCTGGTGCAAAGAAAGAGCTCAAGCAATACTGGTTGGTGATTTGTTGAATGAGTAGCCTAGGAGGCCTGTTAGGGGACTAAGGTGGAGAAGGATGGAGCCGAATAAAGGTCCCATTCCTTACCCAAGGCAGTCCATGGCCAGTCTCTGGGCTTTGTAAGCCAACAATGCTTGAGGAAGGAAAAGATCAAGGTAGGCTATCTGGTCCAAGAAATCACATTTTAACTGAGTCTTGAATAAGAAATGGGAATTTGTAAGTGGAAAAAGAATGGAAGGGAGTACAACATGGACAACAGCAGTGATGTGGGGGAACTCCAACCAGTCTGGGGACAGTGATCAGTGTGACCTCTACAAATTGTTGATGCTGGAGTGAATCAGTTGGAGTTCAGTGTGTCTCTCTGCCCTCTCTGATATGGTATTCTGCAGGGCTTTGCCCCAGTGCTACCCCTGATCACAGCAGAGGTTCTTACAGGGCAAGAGCATCCCTCCTGTATGGGGCACAGCCCAGAGCGCCGCCCTCAGTAGCCTGGCTGCCTCCATCTTTGATCCTCAAGGTCTTGGTCAACAGTGTTCTTCCTCCTGACTGTCTCTGGGTGTCAGACGACAGTTCTCTCAGACACCCTGGTTTGCATATTTTACAAGTTGAAACACACTGTTCCATCCTGGCTGTCCCATAGGCTCTAATCCTTCTGCATCTGGTCCCTCTGGCCCCCATATTTTCAGCAATCAATGTAATTAATGTACTGCCTAATTTGTTTTCCTGGAACTGTGATTATGCTCAAGGTATCTCAAAACTTTTTGCAGTAATTAATGGAAAAAGCTTGGAGGGTATGAACTGTCTGTGTGGAGTAGGCTGTAACCTGGCCCTTGGACACTTAAATATTAAAAATCTGTCTGACTGTGTCTGCCTTCATTTGCATTTTCAAATTTTCAGGTGAGAGAGACTTTCAGTTGATTGGATAATGGGTTAATGGCATCCTCTCTATAATTAAATCCAGATTGTTTCTTTGTGAACATGCACACTTGGTAGTCTCTATCTCGATCATTCTAATTGCATTCTGAGGGTGCCATGGGGGCTGCTTTGAAAAAGTGACTGTCTTATATGAAGGTAAAAGTTCTGTACAAGAGGGAGAGGACCCAGTCCAAGAACATTTGGAGGCTATCTAGTTCTGTGTCTTGCTGTAACATAAGGCTTAGGAGAGCAGGAACCAGGCCTATCTTGTTGGCCATCACATATCCTATGCCTAGAACGATGTTCTCAGTGCTGGCCCTTGATGCTTGATAACTAGTTCTGAGCAAGTGAACAAGTGAATAAATGAGTTTCAGCTATGTTGTCATATTGACAACTTGCTGGGGTAGTCTGGATGGTCACGTGAGTACAGTTTCAATCCCATATTTCAAAATATGGGATGATGACAGATTGAAACTAGAGCAAGAGAAGGTTCCAGACATAGAGAAGCCAGGCTTAAGAGCCCCTATCTCTCTAAATGTACACTCTCACAATGAGCATTCTGTTGAGACCAGGTGGGCTATCTCCTCCCCAAACACTTACCTTGCTAACAGTCATCTCATTTCTATGCTAGTCATTCCATAAACCAAAAACTTTAGATATGAAGTCCTCTCCTAGTACCAGTTCTAGGAGATCGAAAACAGGCTGCTCCCTCTTGATGTCCATCTCTGTGTTTAAGTTTACTCTTTTTTTCCTTACCACTAATAATAGTCCTTGCCTGCAGAGAAAGGCTCTGCATTCTGGTGGGAAAAGTATTCTGTCCACTGCGAACACTTACACATAAAATACAACAAATACCATTTTTTAAAAGATTTTATTTATTTATTTGACAGAGAGAGAGATCACAAGTAGGCAGAGAGAGAGAGAGATGAGGAGAAGCAGGCTCCCTGCTGAGCAGAGAGCCCGATGCGGGACTCGATCCCAGGCCGCTGGGATCATGACCTGAGCCGAAGGCAGAGGCCCAACTCACTGAGCCACCCAGGCGCCCCAACAAATACAATTTTTTTTTTAAAAAAAAATGTATGATCAAGCTTAAAAGACAGAGAAGTGAATCTTTCATTAGCCATCAGGGGAACCCAAATCAAAACCACCATGAGATACTATTCCACACACACTAGGATGACTATAATAATTAAAAAAAAAAAACAGAAATAAGATCTGGTGAGGATGCAGAAAAACTGGGGCCGTTATACATAACTGGTGAGAATGTAAAATGGTGTAGCCATTGTGGAAAATTTTGTCAGTTCCCCCAAAATTAAATATATTATTATATGACCCAGCAGTTCCACTCAAGAGAATTGGAAAAACACACTCAAGTGAAAACTTGTATACAAATGTTCCTAAGAGGGTTATTCATTAGAGTCAAAAAGTGGAAACAACCTAAATGTTCATCAGCTCATGAATGCATCAACAAAAGGGGGAGAGTCTTAAACAATGAAACATCAGTACACTTATCTCAGACCACTTTTCCCAGCACAAAAGCCCATGGCCAGGTCTACTGCATAGAGCTCTGACTACTAGAAGCTTTCTGGTGTTAGTGGAGTAGTAGTGGGTCAGCCATCCATTTACAGCTCACAGAAACAAATCAAGACATTCCATTTATGAACCAGACCCAGTTTTTTCCTGCCTGCTGGTCATACAGAACTTCCCTTGAGGTCTCAGGTCTGAGCTGAAGGAGGTATTAGTGCAACAGAGGGACATGGCATGGAGATCTGGAACACGGGATAGTGTAATTTATTTGAACTCTCAGTTTGTTGGAGCACAATTCCACCATATGATTGTTGCTGAATGACCCCTGAATGCCTCTCAAGCTTATGACTTGGTGGATGTGACAAGATCCAACTTATGAGGGTCACATCCAGTTACATAGTCACCTGCTGCCCTGTGATTGTATGCTCAGTCCCTGCCCAAGGTCAGTGGCATGCTGGGAGCTGCTGCTTGAATGATGGATATCTCTCCTCTGCAGACAGCACAGCCTTACTCCAGAACCTCAGTTGTTTGTGCTGTTACTCTCCTAACAAAACTTGCTGGAGATTCTGCATAGTGGCCTCTAGCCACAGAGGCCACAGAGGCATCTAGCCCCATTGTCCCCGCTGGGTTATATGACTCTAGGTTAGATGACTCTTGCTGAAGCTTGGATCTGCTAAAGAGCCCTGTCTTACTCTGGACCCCACCCAAACCCAGCAGCTTTCTGATTCAGCTGGTAAATGGAATTGGACAGTAAGTCCCATGGTGTGTGTTATCTCTAAAAATCCAGAGAAACCTGTCAAGCACTGTGGCCCCCTTTTTATGCTGGGGGGTACAAGGCACCATAGTTTCTGCTTTACTTTGGAGGGGATATTCCAACGTGCCCCAGACTGTTGGACCCCCGAATGCTTCACAAGTATGTTAGACCCCCTAAATTTTTGTAGAATTTATCCCCCACCCTCTGGCACTCAGGTGTTTCACCAGGGCTCCCAGGATTCTTATCATTCCCACTTACCAGCTTTGATTAATGTGATTTCATCAATATAGTAGACCAGCATGAAGTTCTTTGGAACATCAAGATGGTCAAGGTCCCTTTGAACGACACTGTGACATAGAGTAAGAGACCTAATCTAGTTCTGGGACAAGACCACGGATGCGTACTGCTCTCTGTCCTAGGAAAATGCAAACTGATGTCGATCCATTTTCCTGGTGGAGATTTAAAATAACACATTCACCAGCTCTATAGATGCATACCAAGTACCACAGGCTGTGTTGATATCAGTAAAGATGCTGTATCTGGGTTTGGGATTACCACTTGTCAGAATGGCTAAAATTAACAACACAGGAAACAACAGATGTTGGCGAGGATGCAGAGAAAGGGGAACCCTCTTGTACTGTTGGTGGGAATGCAAACTGGTGCAGTCACTCTGGAAAACAGAACGGAGGTTCTTCAAAAAGTTAAAAAATAGAGCTGCCCTCTGACCCAGCAGTTGCACTCTTAGGTATTACCCACAGCATACAAAAATAAATTCAAAAGGGTACATGATCCTCAATGTTTACAGCAGCATTATCAACAATAGTCAAACTTGGAAAGAGCCCAAATGTCCACTGACTTCTGAATGGATAAGAAGATGTGGCGTATATATATATATAGTGGAATACTAGTCACCAAAAAGAATGAAATTTTGCTCTTTGCAATGGTGTGGATGGAGCTAGAGAGTATTATGCTAAGTGAAATAAGTCAGTCAGCGAAAGACAAATACCATATGATGTCACTCATATGTGGAATTTAAGAAACAAAACAGATGAACACATGGGAAGGACAAAAAAGAGAAAGGGAAGCAAACTATGAGACTCTTAACAATAGAGAACAAACTGAGGGTTGATGGAGAGAGAGGCGTGGGGAATGAGCTGAATGGGTGATGAGTATTAAGGAGAGCATTTGTTACGATGAGCGCTGTGTGTTATATGGAAGTGATGAACCACTAAATTCTCGTCTCGAAACCAATATTACACTATATGTTAGCTGACTGGAATTTAAATAAAAAATTGAAGAAAAAAATTTATGTAATTACCATCATTTGCCTTGGCTCATTTGATTCTTAGGTCCTTTGGCGTGGCATTAATCTCTGCTCTCCCACAGGATGCAGTATTACTTCTAATTTACTCTCTTGGTTGGAAGGAAGTAGTATAAGGGGCTTCCATTTTGCCTTTCATACCATAGTGACTCTTATCTCACAGGCGAGGGAACCAGCTGCTAAGTATATTCATCTCAATGATGCAATTAGGGATAGATAAAGTGGATTTGGACCAAGACTCCATATATGCCATCCCTGCACATGGGGACTACGATGGCCTTTCTGGGTCCCCATAGTGTGTCAGCTCAGATCCTATATAAAACAGCCTTCAAACATCTGAATATTCCTTGCACTTACTGGACATTTACTCAGATATGTGACTGTAGGTCCCTTTGAAGGAAGAACTGGAAGAGCCTCTGCTGTGTAAACTTGACATGACATTGCAGGGCTCTTCTTCAAGGGGTCCAGCCCCCTTCAATCCAGAGCTCTAAAAACTGGCTCAGTTTTGGAAAACAGGTGATCATGATATTTTTTCATTGCAACCAACGTTTTGTTCACTCTTTCCTGATTTTTTGATTATAGGATTTAAGCAACATCCTCACTGGCTGTCCATTTACCTCACTCCTAGAAACATTGTCGATTAGCCATTGTCCTATCCCCAAAGGTCAGGGCCCTTGATTGCCATCTGGTCTTGGTGTTCATGACGGTCATTACACTCACATTGTCTCTGACAGTTAAGTGCTACTTCCTGGCCTCCCTATATTCTAGAATTCTATCATCCCATTGACATAGGGACCCCAGCTCCACAGCAGCATCTGTTACTAGCAACCCTGGCCTAGCAAATTGCTTATTTCCTTAATGAACAAAGTGTCTTCAGGACCCCGGAATATAGTCAGAGAATATAGTGAGCTAGAGAGCTCTCTGGTATTGCATAACAAAGCCATTCAAACATGCTTATCCCTCTGAGATGTTTTTTTTTTTTAATTGAAGTAGTTGACATACAATATTAGTTTTAAGTATACAACACAGCGATTTGACATGTATATACAGTACAAAATGATGATCATTTCGCTAGTGACACCAAATGTCTCATTACCTCTGTCACCATAGAAAGTTATTACAAAATTTCCCATGACTTATGTATTTCATAACTGGAAATTTGTACCTCTTAACCCCCTTCATTTATTTTGCCCACTCCTCCACCCCATCCCCTCTGGCAACCACCAGATTGTTCTCTGTAGTTGTAAGGCATTTCTGTTTTGTTGTGTTTTTGTAAAGCATTTCTATTTTGTTGTGTTTGTTTGTTTGCTTTGTCTTTTTAGATTCCATAACTGAAATCATATGGTATTTTTCTGTGTCTGCCTCATTTCACTTAGTATAATACCCTCTAGGTCCATCCATGTTGCTTCCAATGGGAAGATCTCATGTTCTTTTATAGCTGAGTGGTATCCCATTGTGTATGTATGTATGTCACATCTTTCTCATCAATAGATGAAGTTTGCTTCCCTATCTTGGCTATCGTAAATAATACTGCAATAAACATAGGGGCACAGACATCTTTTCAAAGTGGTGTTTCCATAGATAAACACCCAGAAGTGGAATTGCTGGATCATATGGTAGGTCCGTTTTTACTTTGGATGGAACCTCCATTCTGTTTTCCATGGTGGCTGCACCAGTTTATATTCCCACCAACAGAACATGAGGGTTCCCTTTGCTCCACATCCTCCCCAACACTTATTATTTTTTGTCTTTCTTATAATAGCCATTCTGACATGCATAAGGTAATGTTTCATTGTGGTCTTGATTTGCATTTCCCTGATGATGAACGATGCTGAGCATCTTTTCACATGACTGTGGACCAACTGTATATCCTCTTTGGAGATGTGTCTATTCTTACCCTCTGCCCATTTTTTAATCAGACTGTTTTTTTTTTTTTTTTTTTGGTCTTGAGTTGTTGTGACCTCCTCTTTAATACTCTGCTAAGGCATCTCCACCTTATTTTCCATAGACTATCATTGGTTCCAAGCTTCAAGGAATCATTATGGCAACATATGAGGATTAGCTCCAGGCTGTTGCCGACCAGTTCTTTGACAGGAATGTTAACCATGGAAGTGCCTCCATATCATTAAATCTTGCATACCAGATTTAGATCCCAAGCTTTTTTGTCCAGCAATCTTGCATTCCTACAGTTTTTTCCCCATATTTGCCATGTCCTGCAGCTCTTTGGGGAAACAATTCCTTTTGTTCCATAGGAACAATATTCCAAGGACAACACATCCCAATGGAAGACAAGCTCAGACCTAACCACACTTATCAATCTGGGAATGGCAATAGGAGGCTAGCTGCTCTCCTAGCAAATGGGTGGCACCTCTGCTGGTCCAGAGAATTCTAGTTTCCCAAAGGCATCTACCCAAGTATTCTTATCCCATGTATCAGAGTCCTGATCCTCACCAGGGCCCTGATTTCAGCATAGACTTGGTAGGGCTGTGAGCTCATCTTCCTTTGCAATCAAATCTTGGCCTGAGCTTTTAGCACAATCTATCTCCTCTATCTGGAGGAGATGAGGGTCACTTGAAACATTGCCATGCAGCCCTATGGCCTTCATAATGTGTCTTGATTTGATAGTAGGCAGACACGAACGTGCTATTTTTTTTCCTTCTAGGTTTCTATGGCAGTTAGCAAATAGTCAACCAAATCTGCCTTCAGCTGCAAGAAATGAAAAACCCAATTCAAACTGGCTTGAAAAATAGGGAGGATTTATGGGCTCACATAACTGAAAAGACCAGTGCTGGGGTGAGCCAAAACAGGGCTGATTTGGTTCAGAGGTTGAACAATGCCACTCCCCTTCAGGGACCCATTTCCCGCTCTCTTTCTGCTCTTTTCCATGGTGGCTGTGTCAATTTATATTCCCATATATGGAATGGGAATTCCATTCCCATTCCATAGACTCCAGCTTTACCCCAAGTTTAGCTCCCTTCATGGTGCCAAAATGGCTACAGAGGTTCCAGGCTTCGTATTTACCTACCATGCTATTCCAGGGAGATGATCCCTCTCCTGGTAGCTCTTTCAGAAGAAGAGGAAATCTCGTTCTTATGACTCAGACAACTAACACCTGAGTCTCCTTGAACAGATTGTGTCACATTTCCATCTCTGAATCATTATCCTGATTATCGCAGAAGAGACAGGGCCAACCCAAAGCAGATGGGCTCCTATGGGGAGGGGTAGATACCTGGGGGAATAAAAGTCTCTGTATTGCTAGAATGCTGGCTAGGTATCTAAGAAATGAATGTATTTAAGTGTATTCCAAATTTTTACAATGAGCTTGTATTTCTTTGGGAAATTCAGAAACTATAAATGTAAAAATGCTCTTTTATATCATAATAATAGCATTCTCTATGCTGCAAAAATTAGCAAACCCCTTTCACTAGCCTTTTCCATAAAAATATATAGAATAAGCCCAGCATTCTGAAATCAGCCTTCATAATTACCTTGATAATTCAATTAGGGGTGATAATCAAAATATTTAATGAGTAATATGGCACAATTATCGATGAACCTGAGTAGCCATCCAACCAAGGAGGGGCCACTGGACATCACACTGCATCAGTGACCTCAGCCACTATTAGAGTTGTTACTGCAGAATGGTCACCATCAACTCACAGCATCTCCTATGACTGTCCAGTCTACCTTTAGTTACCACTATTGAGCAGCCCTTAGCCAGGGGATTCTCACTGACACCCAACCCAACACTGTGCCTGGACAAAGAGATCACAGTTTCAAGGGAGGGCAGGACTGTCATTTGTGAAGCAGTAAAGGAAGCATGCACTCCAGAGAACAAAATTAAGGGCCAAAACCTCCCTGGCCCTCTGCATTTAGTGAGGAGAGACAGCCCAGGAGTCAAGACCAACCAATGAGCTCCAACATTTCATTGCAACTGTATCATTTTGGGCAAGCTACACCCCCTTGCCAAGGGTCAATGTTCACATCTATAAAGAAATACAAGAATTGTCTTGAAAATTGCCTATGAACATTTACATGTAGTGTGAATAAGGTGTCTGGCTCAGTGCTAGACACCTGAGTTAGTCATTTAGCTAATCAATGATAAGCATCACTTATGAGCGTCTCAAAGAGAATGGTTGGAAAACCTCAGACAACCCAGGGACTTACAGGCGTACTTGGAGGAAGATGATCTCTGATTTCTGACGTAAGGAAGCTCAGCCACCGGCCTCTGCATCATTTCACCCCCATTTTGGGCTTGAACCATCCATTCATCCATGCTGCCCCTGTCTCTATAAATATATTGGGCTGTCAGCCACTAGGGCTGGAAACTGCTCTTCCTGAGCTAGAATCTCTAACAGCTCAACCTCCACAAGCTGTTCATGAGTTATTTCAAGGGACATTTTGCTGTCAATCACTCACCCTTGAAGTGGACTGCACAGGCCTGCTCTGCACCCAGAATCATGAGGGAGTGGGAGCAACATTTGCTTCTTGGGAATCAGCACACTAGTTCATGACCCCTGAGGAGAAGTCGAGAAGAGGACTGTGATGCCAAACAAGGAAAGGGAACTGTTCCTACCAAGAACTCCATATATATCAGGCAGCATCCTCCTAACACTAGGACGCAGGGAGGAGATTCCCATCCTACAGGGGAAAGAAACTGAGGTTGAAAAATTCTACCATGTCCATCTGGTGAGCGGGGAAGCTGAGTTTCAAACCTAGGGCTCTTTGACTACAAAGTTCCTTACAGGATTTCTCAGAGGTGGTGGTGCTGTGGTATTTGGGGTAAGATCGTCTTTTATTACATGATGTTTAGCAACTCTGGTCCCTTGGCATTAAAAGCTGATAGCATACCTGGGTCATTGCAGCACCTGAAATGGGAATGGCCTCTGCACATTTTCAAACCTTCCCTTGTGGAGGGCGGGATGCCGCAGGCTGAGGAGGATTCAGATAGATAGATAATGTAAATCAAACAACATCCTGTTTGAGAACAGGATTCTGACAGAGGGTATGAGGAGAAAGGGAGCTTTGCAGATATGGCTGTGAGGCTCTCGACTAGTCTGGAAATCCTTGTGACTCTGAGTATGTGCGTTTCCACCTGAAGTAACGCCTCTTTATGCATGGCGTGTGCATGCAAATGATGACACAGGTATATGAGGTGTGCTCTCGAGCACATGTCGGAACGCTCAGGTCCCAGTCCCCCAGACCCCCTCCTCCTCACTTCCTCCACGTTCAGTCTCCTTCTTCTGTCCTGGTAAGTCCCACACCTAAATATATCTCACAGCCATTCCCACGACACTGGTCTACATCAAACCTCCTCACCTCTCATCTGGACCATTGCAACGACCCTGCCCCTAGCAGCAGCTACCACCAACTCGTTCTCCACACCACTGCCAGCATGATCTTTCTAAATGGCAAATCAGACCACATCACTCTCCAGCTCAAAACTCCCGTCATTGCCATTGCCTAGAGCAGTTTTAGAAGCAGACCCTGTATCTAAATGAAATCTCCACACAGAAGGGCAGTATGTAAAGCAAATAAATGCAGGACTGCTCTGGTGAATTATGTAGACTCCTAAGTGAGGCATACAAGGTCTTTCCTGATCTGTCCCCCGCCTACCTCTTCGGCAACATCTCTTAACTCTGTAGAATCACTGTGGCTCGGCTGGCTAAGTTGGAGGACTCTGGAGACAAGCTTCCTGCATTCAAATCCTTTGCCATTTCCTAGCTGTACAAACTTGGGTACATTGTTTTGCCTCTCTGTGCCTGGGTTTCCTTATTCATAAAGTGGGGCTAATAGTACATCACAGGGTCCTTTTAAGTATTAGATTAGTTTATATTTCTGAAGTGCATAAAACAGTTCCTGGCACATAGTAAGCACACAGTAAATTTCAGCTCTTATGACCTTTCTTAAAATTTTTAAAAAGATTTTTATTTATTTATTTGACAGGGAGAAAGAGAGATCACAAGTAGGCAGAGAGGCAGGCAGAGAGAGAGGGGAAAGCAGGCTCCCCGCTGAGCAGAGAGCCCGATGTGGGGCTCAATCCCAGCACCTCAAGATCATGACCTGAGCTGAAGGCAGAGGCTTAACCCACTGAGCCACCTAGGGGCCCCTCTTATGACCTTTCTTGTATCTCACCCTAAGTTGCTCTAAACCTCTACAAGTTCCCTGAAATGTTATGCTACCCCATACTCCAATATTTTGGACACTGTATACATGTGTGGGCAGGAGGGCAGGGCTCAGCTGCAAGACCTGGAGTCATGAGGCTGCTTAAGAAAGGAAGGAACTTTATTATAAGAACACATGTGGACTGCATCTGGCATCAAAAAAGCTATACAGGACTTAAGGGGACTCTAGGCACCAGGTGCTCTAACCAGGTTTCCTGTCTTCCCTGAGCACCTGCTTCATCATCCTTCATCATCCTTCTACACTGACTGGACGGTCCACTGTCCTTTTACACCGACTGGTCTCTAATTTCTTGAGGGATCCAATCAGATTGGCTAAGTTCAGTTTCCAGTGCTTCCTAATTGGGTAAAGGCCCTTTGTGCCCACCTGCTTCATAGGACAACAGCTTCTTCTTCTTTTTTTTTTTTTTTTTGATTTCTTTTTTTCTTCAGGTTTTTTTTTTTTTTTTTTTTGACAGAGAGATAGCAAGAGCCAGAGAGCATAGGCAGAGGGAATGGCAGTGGGAGAGGAAGAAGCAGACTCCCCACTGAGCAGGGAACCTGATGTGGGGCTCGATCCTAGGACCCTGGGATCATGACCTGAGTCAAAGACAGAACCTTAACCATCTGAGCCACCCAGGCACCAGGACATCACCTTCTTGTCATGAGGTCATCTCTGGTCCAACCAGTGACCACTGTACTTCAGAGGATGAATTTACTTCTCTTCTCTGAGCTAGGGGCTGGGGATGAGGCTGTGCCTCTGGAAGGGGCATTATGAGCAGGCCTTTAACATAACATCCTGCACCTTCCACTGGAATGGCTTCCTTCCTACTTCCCTGTCTGGCAAATTCTTTATTTACCAAGGACTACTTCCTTGGTCTCTCTTCCCTGATTCTCCCAGACAGAACGGGTGCTCACTTTACCCAGATAGGACCTGAGAATCAGCATCTGTACACTGTCTTTGGAGGGCCTATCCTTTTTTTTTTTTAAGATTTTATTTATTTATTTGATAGACAGAGATCACAAGGAGGCAGAGAGGCAGTCAGAGAGAGAGGAGGAAGCAGGCTCCCCGCTGAGCAGAGAGCCCAACTTGGGGCTCGATCCCAGAACACTGAGATCATGACCCAAGTGGAAGGCAGAGGCTTTAACCCACTGAGTCACCCTGGCGTCCTAGAGGGCCTATCTTATCAGCATCTGTATTTCTATCTGCCCATCTTTTAAAAAAATTTTTCAGTAATATTCCATTGTGTATATAGATAGCACTGGGTGTTAGACGCAAACAATGAATCATGGAACACTACATCAAAAACTAATGATGTAATGTATGGTGACTAACATAACCTAATAAAAAATAAAAAAATTTTTAACATTTTTTAAAAACTTTGAAGTATAGTTAATATATAACATTGTGTTAGTTTTAGGTGCACAACATATATGCCTATCTTTTCGCAAGAATTCCTCACGTATCTCTAGCACCTGGCACACAAATGTGCATTATGCAAAATGCCAAGACATCTGGGGAAGAATTTTATTAAATGGATGAAAAGAATCTGGATATACATGCAAAAGAAGGTAAATTTCAGCCCATGTGTGCTTTCTTTGTTGAAATTGGGTCTTTCCTTCAGGACTAAGACAAGTTCATCTTGAAAAGGAGAAACAGATGTTGTTTCTGTGACATTTTCAAACCTTTCTCTGCTACCAAGAGGCACAATTGCCTCTCATGCCTGATTTCTCTACTCCCTCCAATTGGAATGTCCTTCAAAGGCTCTTCCTTCTCACCCCTTGCCTACCTGGTGGATACTATTCACGTTTGAATAATCCCACACATGTTAGATTCTCTAAGAACATCCCCTTGACCTCCTCCTCTTCCCCAACATTGACACTTCATTCCTCCTTGCTCAGTACCAAGTTTGTATGGTAACCTATAGCTGTTTTTATGTTGATCCTATAGAATGGAGCTTTATTTCCTTATATATTTGTTGGGTTTTGCTTATAAAGGAACTCATTGAAGGCAAGAAGAAGAACCTATTCCTCTTTATAGCTCCCATACATCTAAGACAGTCATTAGAATGCAAGAGGTACCAAATACATGTTTGTTGAATGAATGAATGAATGAATGAACAAATGAATATAGGGCACATAGTTATTCCAAAATAGCACAAAATCCCCAAACCCTTAGCTTGACTTGGTCTTTGAAATGTGATTTTCTTGCTGCAGACCTCCCTTTTTTTCATCATGTTTCATTCAGACTAAAGCCACTTCTTTTCTCATAGTTCTCACAATTTCCCTGAGTATATTTCAACTGACTAATGGGGACAAAAATACTCACTAGAGTGCCACTATAAACAACTGAGGCTACAAACATTTTCAAAGGGATTTTTTATGATTGCTTTACCCAAAGAAGGTCTTGGTACACATATTTGAAGGAAATGTGAAACTTCTCTGCTATCCCTGCTTTCTCATATTTCCCCCCGACCTTTGCTACCTTTCTGCCATTTCTAGGTCTGACAAATGTGCATTATGCAAAATGCCAAGACATCTGGGCAAGAAGCATTTTTTTAAAGCAAAGAAAATCTTCTTTTCAATGCCTGTTAGCTCAAAAACACCGATTCCTCACACCATGCATGAATATAAATTGAAGATGTATTAAAGATCTAAATGTGAAACCAAATTTTAAAACTATGAAAAGGGATAATAAATAAATACCATGAACTTCCATGAAAAGAAGGATCTCTTAAGAAATAAAAGAATTATAAAATATAAAGGCAAAAAAATTTTTTTGCAAGTAACTTGGCAATTTCTAATGAAGTTGGAAATGGACACATTATGTGACTGAGCGATTCCACTTTTAGGTTTACACCCTAGAGAAAAACTTACACATGGTCACATGGAAACGTATAATAGAATAAAGAAGTATTCTTTCATAATCAGAAGAAATTTAGGAACCTTTTATGTCATAGCCTTCCAAAGACAGAAGAAACACAAGATTTTGCATGAAAGTCACTTATTTTGGGAAGTGATCCCAGGGAAACATATGTAGGGAGATAGGAAAAGGGAAAGAGGGAAGAAGGTAAAACCAATCCAAAAATGTGTATCTAACCAGTCATCACTGTAGACAACTCTAGTGGGGCTCTATCCTACTAGAGATTTCTTTTGGAACCCTATAGAAAATAGATTTATTTTACAACACCACAGAATTTTTTGCCCCAGAGATAAAAGATGAGCACATTTATTAATGAGCTTCCAACTATCATTGGTCAAGGATTGCCCTATGAGGTGTTAATTCTCTCATATTTCTAGGTTGTATACATCTTAGAATGACTGAGTAGGATCCCATTGGAATTCCCAGATTGTCCTTATCTTTTCTTGTATATGCTCTATCTCTTTGCCTTTTGGTCCCACTTTCTGAGAGTTCTTCAAATTTATTTTCCAACTCTTCTACATTCTTTTATATTTATCCATGTTGTGTTTTATTTTCTGAGAGCACTTTCTTTTCTCTAATTGCTTCTTTTTTCATAGCAACCTGTTCTTGTTTTATAGACGCACCAGCTTTTCTTGTCTTATCGACGGATTAGCTTTAAAATCTCTCTGCAGATTTTAATTATTATTTTTCGTCTCCTCCCTACATTCTCTTTTTTCTCTGGGGTCACATCCTTTCTTATAGTCTCTTTTTTATGGTGGAAATTTTCCTCAGCTGTCTGATAATATCATTGATTTTTATTTAAGACCGAGGCATTAAAAAGCTGTTTGGAGTTGTATAATGGGTTAGACTTTAGAATTGGAGAACTTTGTCTTATGTTATCAGATAGGAAGTTTGCCTTTACTATGAGTGTCCCCCAAATGCCAGATAAATAGAAATTATTCAGTTGTCTAGGAAAGAACCCTCTGCCTATGGAGAGATGTCCTGTGGTCAGAGGCTTTACATTAAAGTTGTGAGGAGGTGTTCCATTCATAGATACCCCATTAATCCATCTGTTGCCTGCTCTACATTTTACTCCTGTAAAAATAGAAACATGCTATCTTTGTGGGCATGTTGGGTTTCTTTTAGGCTATACTGTGACTCCTGGTATGCTCCAGACTGCAAATTCCCTTGTCCTACTCTATCAATTACCCTTCTTTATGTCATTTTCTCTCTTCAGAAATTTGTTGAAATCTCTCCTCCACTTTGCCTTTGAGATAAGAATCTTCTTTTCTTTCCAGGTGAGTTAATAATCTATATTGATTAGCATGACAATACATTTGGTCTTTTAAGTTATTCCTTTTTTAAAAATTATTTTTATTAACATATAATGTATTATTTGCCCCAGGGGTACAGGTCTGTGAATCGTCAGGCTTACACACTTCACAGCACTCACCATAGCACATACCCTCCCCAGTGTCCCTAACCTAACTACCCTATCCCTACCTCCCCACTCCCCAGCAACCCTCAGTTTGTTTCATGAGATTAAGAGTCTCTTATTGTTTGTCTCCCTCCCAATCCCATCTTGTTTCATTTTTTCTTTCCCTACACCCCAAGCCCCCAACTCTGCCTCTCAAATTCTTCATATCAGGGAGATCGTACGATAATTGTCTTTCTCTGATTGACTTCTTTTGCTCAGGATAATACTCTCTAGTTCCATCCATGCCATTGCAAATGGTAAGATTTCATTTCTTTTGATGGCTGTACAGTGTTCCATTGTATATACATATATACCACATCTTCTTGATCCATTCACCTGTTGATGGACATCTAGGTTATTTCCATAGTTTGGCTATTGTGGACATTGCTGCTATAAACATTCGGGTGCACATGCCCCCTTGGATCACTACCTTTGTATCTTTAGGGTAAATACCCAGTAGTGCAATTGCCAGGTCGTAGGGTAGCTCTATTTTCAACTTTCTGAGGGACATCCATGCTGTTTTCCAGAGTGACTGCACCAGCTTGCATTTCCACCAACAGTGTAGGAGGCTTCCACTTTCTCTGCATCCTCGCCAACATCTGTCATGTCATGACTTGTTAATTTTAGCCATTCTGACTGGATTGAGGTGATATCTCACTGTGGTTTTGATTTATATTTCCCTGATGCTGAGTGATGTGGAGCACTTTTTCATGTGTCTGTTGGCCATATGGATGTGTTCTTTGTAGAAATGTCTGTTCATGTCTTCTGCCCATTTTTGATTGGATTATTTGTTCTTTGTGTGTGGAGTTTGATAAGTTCTTTACAGATTCTGGATACTAGCCCTTTATCTGATATGTCTTTTGCAAATGTCTTCTCCCATTCTGTAGGTTGTCTGTTGGTTTTGTTGACTGTTTCCTTTGCTGTGCAAAAGCTTTTGATCTTGATGCAGTCCCAATAGTTCATTTTTTCCCTTGCTTCCCTTGCCTTTGGCAATGTTTCTAGGAAGAAGTTGCTGTAGCTGAGGTCGAGGGGTTGCTGCCTGTATTCTTCTCAAGGGTTTTTAAAAAAAAATTTATTTTTTTTATTTTAAAGATTTTTATTTATTTATTTGACAGAGAGAGATCACAAGTAGGCAGAGAGGCAGGCAGAGAGAGAGAGGAAGGGAAGTAGGCTCCCTGCTGAGCAGAGAGCCCGATGCGGGGCTCAATCCCAGGACCCCGGGATCATGACCTGAGCCCTGAGCCAAAGGCAGAGGCTTAACCCACTGAGCCACTCAGGCACCCCTCCTCAAGGGTTTTGATGGATTCCTGTCTCACATTGAGGTCCTTCTTCCATTCTGAGTCTATTTTCATGTGTGGTGTAAGGAAATGGTCCAGTTTCATTCTTCTGCATGTGGCTGTGTAATTTTCCCAACACCATTTGTTTTTAATGCTTCTTTTGATGATTTTACCGTATTGATGTTTCACTTCATAATCTGTGGTTACTTTTCTGGGATACATGTGTATACCTGCTGGTGTGGTGTTTCCATCTGATAATTTGAATGTTTTACAGTCTACTGTTCTTCTAATTGATAATTTTATAATCTAACTTTATATAATTAATTCTAGCATATAGCTAGATTTTTAAAAAATCCAATCTGATAATGCATTTTTTAAAGATTTATTTATTTATTTTGGAGAGTGAGAGAGTGGGGGAGGGGCAGAGGGAAAGGGAGAGAGAGAATCTCAAGCAGATTCCCCACTAAGTGTAGAGCCCAATGTGGGCCTTGATCTCATGATCCTGAGATCATGACCTGAGCAGAAATCAAGAGCTGGATATTTAACCGACTGAGCCACCCAGGTGCCCCAGATAATGCATGTTTTTAATAAGTGTGTATAATTTATTTACATTTTCATGAATATGTGCCTATATGAATTTTAAGTACCAGCTTATGAGGATTTCTGTTTACCATTTTTTCTTTATTCTTTCTCTGTTGATAGATTTTTCTGCATCCCTATTTTCATGTTTTAGTCTGCTTCTTGAAAGCTATAGATTGTACTTCTATTTTTTAGTAGTTTCTCTAATTTTATAACATATACACAATTTCTCACTTTTCTAACAACTAATGCTATTAAATATTTCAGTCCCACCTAACTCTTTGAATAATTATTATCCTTCATTTTATTATAGTTCTTTAGAATTTCCATTTTACATTTTTACACAGAAAGTATTGTTTTCTCAGTCAATACTTAAATTTCTCTACATTTTAAACAAGTTTCTATGCTGTCATTAAATGCATCCTCTAATAATTATTTTAGTGAGCATCTGAAAGTATAAACTCTCTTAGTTGTTATTATATCAAAAATGCATTTGTTGCAGGGCTCCTGGGAGGCTCAGTTGGTTAAGTGTCTGCTTTGGGCTTGGGTCATGATTTCCAGGTGCTGGGATAGAGCCCCCGGGGCAGGCTCCTTTCTCAGCAGGGAGTCTGCTTCTCCCTCTGCCTCTCACCCTCCCCCAGTTCTCTCTCTCTCAAATAAATAGATGAATAAATAATTTTTAAAAAATGTATTTATTGCTTAAATGGAACATAAAATTAGTGAATACCAAACTATTGCTCCTAGGGAAAATACAGGGTTGGGCTCCTGAGAGTCTGCGGAGATATTTCAAAAACCAATCAACACATAACTTTGTTTAGTGTGTGTTTTTGCTTAATGAAACATTGCTTAATATATATAGTTGATCCATTAACACAAAATTCTCAGCCAACAGCACTATAACTCGTCTCTAATACAGCTATTTTCTCCATAAGGCACATCACAACTTTCTGAGCTTAGCCATCACTTCGGAATTATGCTCGGGGTCCATTTCAGATGGCTAACTTACTAACAAAAAAGCACAAAAGGTGCAACCAAAAACCAAACAAACAAACAAACAAAAAAACAAAAAACAAAACAAAAAAAGTAGCACTAGGTAGACTACAAAAAGGATACTTGTTTACAATAGGTGAATTGAAACAAGAAGGTGGAGTGTTGCCTTGTTTGACCTCAGATAAGACTAAGTGTCTGACGACTCAAAATTTCCCCCTTTACTGCCCATGTCGGCAAATGACCCACAAAAGGCACAGGTACTGATTTTGGGGTTACAAATACATTCTTGTGAATAGGCAAAACCACAAGTACAAAATCTGCAAAGGAAGATTAAGTGTATCTATAACATAATGACTTTTTACAAAGTGAAGGCATTCATATTGCAAGTAAAGTCAAGAAACGTTAACATTTCCAGCATCTCCCTTGGGTGCTCTTTCAACAGGAACCACTGTCCTGACTTCTAACATTAGAGATGAGTTTACCTATTTTTTCATATCAGCGTAAGCATGTGTTTTGTACTCTTGTTCTGGCTTTTTTTGGGTAAATATTACATTATTTATCCATGTTGTTGTGGGTTGTAACAGTATCACTCATTTTAAAGCATTTTTACTAGTCCGTTCTGTACAATTAGTTTTGTCAGAAGTGAATTTGTGTTCTTATTGTTGCTTTCGTTGGCTTTCCTAGGATTATATTTCCTCATGAATTTTGGCTTTTTGACTTTCAAGTTCACTTTAAATAGGAAGCTTTCTGCTTCTTCATCTTACTCTTACTTTCTCGTAGTATAGTGGGTGTACTGGTGCTTTCCCCTGACCTCTGAAGGCCCCCAGTGTCTCACGGCGGTGTTTCAGCGTACCTCCCCTGCAGCAACATTGAGGATATCCAGTCTCAGAGCCTGCAGGAGACTTGGCTCAGGTCCTGCTTGTGAGGCTGTGTCCATCCATCTGCCTTGAAAGGTCCCAATTTTCCTGGAAACATTTACACCAAGCAGCAGAGGGTCAGCTTCTGAACCCCCTTCACAGGAGGCGCACCCCACTCCAGTTCCTAGCAGCATGCAGGGAGCCTGACTCTATTCTATGCCTCGAGTGGAGCTGTTTTGTTTCTGTTTCTCTGCTGGAGTCAGTCTCCTATCGCTGTTGTCTGGGTCCAGACCTGGAGCCTGGCCTGCCCTTGGGTGGCTTCATCCTTGCTTACTTTTGTGGATTTCTGGTCCCAGGGATGCTTGCCTTGTCTTTCATCCCAGTATCTCTTTTTGGTTATCTCTTCTATTTGACCTGTCATTGCTGTGTCTGGAGATGGGAGAAGTCGTTGAGGACTGAACTTTACTATGCTGTCTGGAAGTCTGTAGTGCTTTGTTTTATCAGCAAAGCATTTTTATTCTGAAATAAAGAAAGCACCATTCAAGAGTCGCTATCCAGCTGGAAACATCCCAAACATCCATCAACCGGTGAATGGTAAACAAAAATGTGGTATATCTATATAATGTAATATTAGCCAGCCATGAAAAAGAATGAATTACTGCTACATGCTTTTACACGGATGAACCTTAAGAACATTATGCTAAGTAAAAGAAGCCAAAGAAGAGAGACTGTACATTGCATTATTCCATTTATATGAAATATCCATGATAGGCAAATCCATTGAGACAGAAAGCAGATTGATGTTTCTAGGAGCTGGGGGAGGGGGAAGTGGGGAGTAACTACTAATGGATATGGGATTTCCATCTGGGGTAATGAAGGTGGTCCAGAACTAGATAGTAGTGATTGTTGCATAACATTGTAAATGTACTAAATGCCACTGAATTGTATACTTTAAAAGGGTTAAAATTGTGAATTTTATGTTATGTGAATTTTACCACAAGACACCTCTCTGCAAACCCTCATAACTGCCCCTGTTGGAATGTATCACTCTTTCTTTGCACCAACACAATACTGGGTCAATATGTTCAGTGAGCATCTTTTATATTATACTGCATATTATTTGTCTTTGTGTCTGTCCCTCTGATGTGGGAAACAAAGGGAGAAGAAAAATTATTAAATCTCCTTACTACCTACAGTCCATTGACAAGTCCTTGAAACATGCAGAGTGACATTTCCCTAGGAACTCAACTGCCTCAATGTTAATACTTTGCTAAGGGCAAAAGGCTATTCTAGCCCGACCCCCCCCCCCCCCCGCCCCGGATCCTGTAAATCTACTTTAATGTATTAAAATTCCTTTGGAAACTTTCTTTATCTCTAAACCCCTCAAGAGACATGTTGGCAATCATCCCCTGAGCATGTGGCCCACCAATACATATCTGAAGGGTCCTGGAAACCTTGCTTTCAAAACTCCTTAGAGACTTACACTATCCCTAACCCCCTCCCAACATGAAAGTATATAATGAGCTACTCCTCATGATCCCGGTGCAGCTCTTTCTGCCCATGGATCCTATCCCCGTGCTTTAATAAAATCACCTTTTTGCACCAAAGACGTCTCAAGAATTCTTTCTTGACCATCGGCTTCGAACACTAACGTCGTCTTCCCTCCATCACCACTATCAGACCAAAAGGTGCTTTCAGGAAGGGGAGTGTGAGGGGCACCTGGGTGGCTCAGTGGGGTCAACCTCTGCCTTCAGCTCAGGATCCAGGCCTGCTTGCTCAGCAGGGAGCCTGCTTCCTCCTCTCTCTCTGTCTGCCTCTCTGCTTACTTATGATCTCTGTCTGTCAAGTAAATAAATAAAATCTTTAAAGAAAAATCTAAAAAAAAAAAAAAAAGGTGGGGAGTGTGTCCTATTCACCTTTGTTTCTTTGTCATCCGGCTTAGTGTCCAGAACAGAGTAAGCCCAACAAATATTTGCTGAATAAATGAATGAACAAATTAGTTAAACTCACAGGACCACCAAGAAAAAGAAAAAAAAAAAAAACAAGTCACTCTTCCTCTAAGTCTCACAATTTATTGTTAGAATTACCCCCTGGGGAAAGGGTTTTCATTGGGGAGCATACTGTGGTGCTCACGGAGCCGAAGCCTTTTGTGTGAGGAAACAGGGCCAGCAGCCATGACCTGGCCCTGACCCCTGACCGTATCCCTGGGGGCCCCTACAGCTTTGCCTTCCCAGCCTCTGCCAATCCGCACCTAGCATCTGCTGGAGGGGCAGTCACAATGGCTGCAGGCTCAATTAATCAACATATTCCTAATAACTAAGCTCAGAGATGCTTCTGCTGAGTCACCCTCCAGCACAAAGCATTTTTTTTTAAATGATGCTCCCATCTGTCCTCTAGGGTGTGAATTGCAAATATGGCAGCCTCACTCTGTAGAGAGGGTTTAAATGACAGCCCCTGGGTTAGGCAATAAACAGTAGAATAAACAACGTATCAAATTGGGAGAGATTCCAGGGGTTCCTATATTTGACTATGTATTTGCAGGCTTTAGGGATATACATTTCCCCAATATACCAGCTATGAGATTAGGAGTTTGAGATCTAAAAATGTCTTCCTTGGCTTATGCTACAATTCTTTAGGACATGGCCAAAGATGTTTCTTCTTGTTCCAACTCACGAGGAGATAAGGGCAGGAAAGGAGTCCTTAACCATTTCCCTCATGTTAGCTGTTTATACTCTCAAAATGACTTTTAAATGATCACTTTCACTCTCTCATATTAAATTTGCAATCTTTTCTTTAACAGATATTGAGAACCTACGATGTGCCAGGAATTCTGGACTCCTCAACATAAGTAAAATGTAATCCCTCTCTCCAAGGTATGAGTTCATAGGCTTTTTTTAGGATTTGCTCCAAGTTCCTATTTCTGATTCTAACCCAGCTTTGTAAAAAGTGCCCCCTAATTTACCAGCTGGTAAACATTTTTGACCACCCTTATGATTCTCTGTGCTTATAATAAATGGAACAAGTTACTGTTAATCTCTCCTCGTGTTGTCCTAACGATCAGCAGCCTGTGGACAGGTTGGGATTGTCTGTGCCCAATCACACTGAAATCCCTTGAATTATCTGGAATGGAACAGTTTGTTTTTGCCCGTGAAAGATACAGAGTAGGTACTCGAAAATAATTGCTTTCTAGCAGGGAGCCTAGAGTTCCGTGGAAACATGCCCTTCTCACACAGCATCCCCAGGTTCTGACATCATGAAGACTGATCTGGCCCGACTGCCGCGAATGGCTTTTCTGGGAAACCCCACAGCAGTCCACAGTGCCCTGCAGTTCCCAGTCACTCCGTGTAGTCCCCAGAATGTTGCTGAGGGACATGGCAGGCAGAGTAAAGTTGCATAAGTCTCTGTCATCTAGGAGCCAGACCCAAGGAGACTGAAGGCTTCATTTCCTCTGCTGACTGAATGTATGGGGTCCCTGGTCTGCTTTGAAAGGGATGTGCTAGGATTTCAAAGCCAGCCCTGCAGCCTGCCAGCAATGATGCTGACTATTCATGCAGCCAATATCTGTCATTCATGCCACCTGCAACACAGAGTTGCACAGTAAAAGAATTTGGGATCAAAAATGTTCAATGAAAGAAAGAAACTTTTTTTCACTTCCAGCAAGGTTTTTGGTGTTATTGTTGTTGCATTTTTTTTTGTTTTGTTTTCTTTTTGTTTTGTATAAAACAGGTAACAGTTGGGGCGCTTGGGTGGCTCAGTCGGTTAAGTGACTGCCTTCAGCTCAGGTCATGATCTTGGGGTCCTGGGATTGAGCCCCACTTCGGCCTTCCTGCTGGATGGGAAACCTGCTTCTCCCTCTCCCACTCCCCCTGCTTGAGTTCCCTCTCTCGCTGTGTTTCTCTCTGTCAAATAAATAAATAAATAAATAAATAAATAAAATCTTTAAAAAAATAAAAATAGGGTGCCTGGGTGGCTCAGTGGGTTAAGCCGCTGCCTTCCGCTCAGGTCGTGATCTCAGGGTCCTGGGATCAAGTCCCGCATCGGGCTCTCTGCTCAGCAGGGAGCCTGCTTCCTCCTCTCTCTCTCTGCCTGCCTCTCTGCCTACTTGTGATCTCTCTCTGTCAAATAAATAAATAAAATCTTAAAAAATAAATAAAAATAAATAAAAATAAAATGGGTAATAGCCTCCAAAGAGGGAGGGAGATGTGCTATCTCATAGTCACCTGTCATTCATTAATCCCAATCACAAATGCTATTGTTCTGCTCCTGTCAATCAGCATGGCATTGGAGGGACTTCTTCGAATATTAGAGTGACTTCTTCTTCCTCATCTTACTGCCTTTTCACTCTCTTTTTGTATGCAACTACATTGTAGCCAAATATAAGAAGGCAGGGGAACTGTCCGTCTTGTTTGCCACTGTCTTTGCTCCAGTTCCTTCCCTCAGAAGCAGACCCTGGGCCAAAGATTCATGCAAGTAATTTATCTGAGAAGTGATTCCAGGAAACAGTGGTTGGGAAGGGAGTCAGAGAAGGGAAGTTAGCCCAAAACAAAAGGATTACGAAGCAACTTACATCATGGGTAAGTGGAGCCTAATCCCATGGGTGAAGTCTGGGAAATAGGGTATTACACAAATCTCAGAGTTATCCCACCTAAGGAGTGAGGAAATTGGGGTATTTATATGCCAATTTTCAGCAGACATTGGTAGACAGCTGTTCCTATGTAACATTAATTGTATGGGGGAAAAAATGAACCTTAAGTCCGACTTCATTTACTATAAACAATTTAATGAAAGAAGGGTCATGTACCCAGATGTAAAAATTGGAACCATAATTTATCTAGAAGAAAACATAGGAAAATATGTGTACAACCTTAGGGTAGGCTAACATTACTTAGGACACAAAAAACACTGAAAAAAAAATCTGAACGATTAATAAATTGGACTCCAGTCAGAATTAAATAATTCTGCTCTTTGCAAAACATTATTAAGGAAATGAAAAGGCAAGTCACAGAATGTTTTTAATGCATGTATCTGACAAAAGACTTATATCCAGAATAGGTAAAAAAAAAAAAAAAAAAAAAACTCTTGCAAATGAATAGTGGCAAAAGATTTGAACAGACGCTTCATAAAATAAAATATACAAATGGCCAGAAACCCATTGGAAATGGGGTTCAATATTATTCATCATCAGAGAAATGCAAATTAAAACCACAATGAGACATCACAATAAGTCCACTACAGTTGCTAAACTGAAAGGATTTGACGAAGCAAATGTCAGCAAGCACAACTGTACCTCTCAGGTGTTGCTGGTAGGAGTGCCAGATGATACAAGAATTACTGCCACACGCTCCTTTGCCCGTTTTTATAGGATAAAACCTCTCTCTCTAGAATATAGCAATTTCACTCCTAGGTATAGATTGAAGATAATCGAAAGCACATATCAACAAAAAAGACTGGTACAAAAATGTTCATAACAGCTTTTTTTTTTTTTAAAGATTTTATTTATTTATTTGACAGAGAGAGATGACAAGCAGGCAGAGAGGCAGGCAGAGAGAGAGAGGAGGAAGCAGGCTCCCTGCTGAGCAGAGAGCCTGATTTGGGGCTCGATCCCAGGACCCTGGGATCATGACCCGAGCCGAAGACAGTGGCTTAACCCACTGAGCCACCCAGGCATCCCTGTTCATAACAGCTTTTAACAAAAAACAGAAAACAACCCGAATGGCCATCGACAGGTAAAGAACAAATTATAATACAATCATACAATAGAATGCTATTGAACACTAAAAAAGGTTGAACTACTGATGCACATCACAACATGGGATGAACATAAAGACAAAATTGTACCAACCAAAGGAAGCACATATGAAAGGGTACATTCTGTATGGTTTCATATATATTAAGTTCAGAAGCAGGAAAAGCCAACCTATAGTGATAAAAATCTGACCAACGCTTGCCCTTGGGAGTTGGAGAGTGACAGGAACAAGACATTCCTAAGAGAACCTGGGGCTTTCGGAAATGTTTTATATCTTGTCTTGGATGGTGATTATATGAGTGTTTAGAGGTGTCAAAACTTGCTTGTAATAACCTGTGCTTTTATTGTGTAAAATTGTACCTTGATACATATTATAGATTTATCTTTAAAAAAGAAAATACAGGGCGCCTGGGTGGTTCAGTCCTTAAGCATCTGCCTTTGGCTCAGGTCATGATCCCAGCGTCCTAAGATCGAGCCCCCATATCAGGCTCCCTGCTCAGCAGGGAGCCTGCTTCTCCCTCTCTCCTGCTCCCCTGTGCTGTGTTTCTTGTCTCCATATTTTTATCATTAATAAATAAAATCTTAAAAAGATAAAAGAAAATACAATGACCATTAAAAATATGGAGTAATTTGCTCAGTGTTCGGCACCCTCTTCCCCACTCCCTCCACCTTCTTGCTAGACAGTAAACTTCAGGAGGGTAGAAGATGTACCTGGTTCGATCTCTACTGTATCCCAAGCACCAAGTATAGCATCCAGGATCTTTTGAATGCTCAAGTCACATTTGTTAATATCGTAAGTTTTTAAGAGCCTCTGTGCATTGTGCTGTGGCTTTCTCATATCTCCCTTTGCAAACATGATTTGTTCTTGGCAGACGCTAGTGGCCCCAGAAGCTCAAGCACAGGTGCACTGTCTAGGAGGGGAGCTTGCAGGTGGGAACCCAGCAGGGCCCTGGGTGTCCTTGGGCACTGACAGGGTCCCAACTGTGAGCACCATCTGTTCCTGTGAAGGGTGTCTGACAGCATCCACAGTCCTGAACCTGGAAGGTGAGCGCCTCTGAGACCGAATGTCAGGCTCCTGTTCCATCCTCCTGCCTACGGGGAGCCCATAGAAAGTCTCTTCAACCCTGTGATTAGAAAGCATCAACATGTGTACCGCTTTGTAACTGATCAAGTATTTCCCTCATATGGTCTTATTTTATCTTTCCCCTGGCCCTTTAAGATGGGTATTTGCTAACCCTATTTTACAGAGAGGTTAAGTGACTTCCCCAAGGTCACACGGCTGGCAAGTGGTGGAACTGGGACTCACATCAAGCTTCTAACTAATTACTACTATATTAAATGTCCTAGTGCTGTGTCATTTAAGGGCCTTCAGAAGCAGTTTCTGAAATCTGAAATGGAACAATGATTAACATTAATTATCTGCCTTGAATGCAGTTTGTTCTGTATGCCCCTGAAAGATTAACCTGCCTAGACCACCATTATAACAGTACCACTCCCCTACACACATTTTCCATGCTCCTTATCACCTACCAAGTAAAATTCACTCTCCTTAGCTGCTGTTCTTTGCTCTTTTGCCCCTGGGGCCTCATCTTCCTTGAAACACCTTCCACTCTGACTGGTTGTGTCACTATCTCCATCTCTGAAACTTTGTTCCTCAACGTGTCCTCCATATGGAATATCGGTTTCTTCTATGTTCCCTTGGAGAACTTTTTCTCACCCTTCAAGTTCACACTGAAATGCCACCACCACTCTTCATCTGAATTCTCAGAGCACATGGTTTGTGCCCTTTCCGTGGCAGTAACTATATCACGGGTACCTCTCATTGTCTTCCTTAGAAGATCCTAGGAGGCTAGACACATGAGCTCCTAGAAGGCTAGATATATGACTTACCCATTTCTGTAACCCCTGTACTGACCAGTGTAATTACACACTATGGATATTTAATCAGTGTTTTGTAGAATGAATAAACTACCACCTCTCTAAACATTGTCTATGCATTTACTACCCTTTGACATTTAATTTTAAAAATTATTTGCATGATAACTCTATTTTATGTGTTTGGTTAACATAGTCTCCATACTCTGTATACTCTGCATCTGGTTTGACACAGACCCAATGAATACCTAAATTCTTCGTGAGTGGGGCAGATGCTTGGAGAGACTGTGGAGACCACACTTTTGTCCTGGCTGTGTAACCTTGGACAAACCACTTCAGCCCTCAGGACCTTATTTTGCCTCCCATTTATTCAATGGGGGCAGTAATATCTGTTTTGCTTCTTTAATTCACAAGGTTGTTGGGAGGACAAATGAAATAACAGATGTAGAAGTGCTTTGTCGACTATAAATCACCCAGACCTGTCATTTAGTTGCACCTGCTGCTCGACTGGGGCACACCTTTTATAGCCGTCAGCATCCCACCCAATTGCTCTTCTCTTTGGCAAGAACTTGACAGTCTGGAGTATATCCGGAGGGTCACAGGATGAGGAGAAAATAGCCTTACTTCCTGAATGGCGTGTGGAATTGATGCAGTGTTGTGATGGGTTTGGGGTGGGCCATTTGAAAGGCTGCTGTTAAGGCAAACACATTTGTCCATGCAGCCTCGGAGAGCCGGCCTAGTCCCAGCGCGCAGAAGTTAGTTTTCAGAAATGTCCCAGTCAGAGCGTTTGGACCGGCTGGACCGTGACTTGAGCTCCCGAGGGCCTCAGGATAGCAGAGGCGAGGCCCACCACCATCTATCTACAAGCGTCACAGCCTCACTTCCAGGTGGAAGTTACTATCTCCACTTTTCCCACCAGCAGGAGAAGGCGCACGAGGTCCCAAGTGACGTCCACAATCCCAGCAGCCCCCTGCACGTGTCTTGGGGCCTGCCCATTGGCTTCCACTTGCGAGGAAGGTGGGCCTTGGGCCATCTCGCTTCCTGATTGGTTGGCTGTGCGGATTGGCATGGGCCCGCTCGCTGAGCACGTCCCGAAGCCGGACATGGCGGAGGCGAGAAAAGAGCCCGCAGGCCTAGCGTTCCCAGGAGGAGGTGCAACCCAGTGGCCTCTGCAGCGCTATGGCCGCTTTATGCCCTCGGGTACCGGAGAGCCGCCTGGGCTTGGTCAGGACGTTGGGGCAGCGTCTTCCCCCACATGGAAGGTGAGGCCTGTGGGCAGGAGAGGCCGCGCGTCCTCCACTCCTGGGAAGAGAGGGAAGACCGGGGCCAGTAGCCACACTGGGCCTAGTCTGCCGCCCAGGCAGGAGGAGGGGACACCGCGGGACTGGCACGACTGGCTAGCCAGGAGCTAACGGGAAACGTCTGTATGTAATCTCATAATTGGAACCAGTACATTCTCAAGATAATTACGCAAGGCAGTAGTCCTATGTTAAACAGATGAACGAGCGGTAGTTGTGTGTGAGAGACTTGATTCAGGGGCTGGCGATATGTCAGTGCACAAGATAGTAATGGTCCCTACCCTCAATTTTGTTTTCAGCCTAGTGGGGGACACGGTATTATCCAAATAACTTCCTAATTATTTAAACCAGTTCCATACCCTTATGTGGAAGGAAGGGTTGAGTAGCCCATGACCAAGTTATGCCAGGAGCGGTCAAGGACCCCACAGAAAAACTACTAAATTTGAATCCTTGCTTTGCTGCTGAGTTTCTCTGACCTTGGTTGAGTTGTCGGTCCTCTTTTTACCTTATTTAACTTACCTCAAAATGGAGATAATAATAGTATCCCCTTCATAGCATCCTTGTGAGCCGTGAATAAGTTAATATATGTAAATTACTTCAAACAGTCCTGGTAAAATTATAGAAGCGTTTGCTGTGACTATTTTGTTGTTGTTGTTGTAGTGGTGGTATGTTTTAATGCCAGGAGTTGCTAGTCATTCAGTTCCTTTTGGTCAGCTTTCACTGTTGGTTGTGGACCCTGAAGTTTTGAATTATGCCCGTGCGTGCATATGTTAGTGTGATTTGGGTAGAAGAGTAAATTAGAACAAATACTTCAGATAGCCTTTGCAGCATATGCAAAGGTCTTACACCTGGAAAACCTCAGCACGTGTAATGTATAGAGGAAAAGAATAAGGCTGGTACTTAGAGAACAAATAGAGTGAGAGCATAAGGTAGAGAGACAGGTGCCTTGTGAACATTATCCTAAAGCTAGTTGGAAGCCACTGAAGGTTTTAAGTAGAAGAATTTTTGTATCGGAAAGATCACTCTGGCTGAAGTCTGAAGACAGAGTTGAAGGGGAATATGAGAAGATTCAGGAAGATCCCTTAGAATGCTGTTGTTGCAGGCAAATGATGATAATGGCTTTGACTAGAGTGGGACTGCTTTGGAGAGGATGGCAGTAGGGATAGATAAATGGGACATATTAAAACTATATTTTGGAGGCCAAAATGACAGCACATGGAGGTTGATAGGATATAGGTGGTGGGAGTAAAGGACTTCTGAGCTTCTAGCAGGAGCAACTGGGTGGATGTTTGAGGAATGGAAAGCCCTGGAGGAGGAACAGTGAAAGAAAGATCCAAGCCTTCAGTTTTGGATGTATTGAGTTTAAATGTGTTTGAAGCATTCAAGTAGAGATGTTGAGGTAGTTGGGTATACTGGTGTAGAAGAAAGATATGGGCTGGAGATGAATGTGTCATCAGCATGAAGGTGGAATTTATAGTTATGAGATTACATGAGATTTCAGGACCGAGTCCCAAGATGGCCCAACATTTGAAGGTTAGGTAGAGGGGACAGAGTCCCTAAAGAAGATTGACAGGGGACAGGGATTGGGGGGGGTGGGGTCCGGGAGAAAGTATCAAAGCTACAGAAAGTTATTTTAAGAGGGAGAGAACAGTGAACTTTGTTGAACGATGCTGCAGAGTGGAGAAAAAAATGATGGCTAAGGGGTGTCCATTGGATTTGGCAACATGAAGATCCTTACAATATTTACCAAGGGAATTTTCAGTGGAGTGAAATGGTGGAAGCCAGATGAGATGGGCTGTTGGGTGACTGGTAGGTGAGTGAGCAGAGTCACCATGCCTAGACAATTCTTCTGAGAGGCTTGGCTGTGGATGAGAGTAGATATGGGGCATAATGAACTGTTCACTAAATCCTCAAATATTAGATGTAGGGCACCACTTAAAGCTTGAAATCAGTATATCTAGAATCATAAAAAAAAGCATTCAGTGCCTCTTTATGTTCTTATAGAATGTTATATCCAGAGAAATTATATAGGCTGCAAACACAAAAAAGGATGAATAAAGTTAAATAGAAAGATGACTGATCTATTATTGTGTTTTATAAAAAAAAAAAACCAACCAGGGAAGTTTGAAGAATATGTAAATTCGGAGACTGCCCAACACTTTCCTTCACACCTTCTCTTAACACCCCTTCAAACCCTTTCTCCTAAGGCTTCTGTATTGTGTGCATTGGCTCATATGCCTATAGGTAACTCTTGGATTCTTATCCTGCAACCAGAGGCCATGGACATTTGGCTGTTGTAAGGAGTTCATTGTTATTACAGTTATTTTTCCCTTCTTTTTGCAAAGCTTTTCATAATTGCTTATGAGGAATGGCACTTTTCAACAGTTTTCAAATGTTTGGCATAAAGCCACAGCTACAGTGACAAGAGATGAAGTTGGCTTTTGCAGTGCTTTTGAAAACGGAACATTTGTACCTTCCTTTGAATCTGTGCTGAAGCATCCTACCTGCTGTGATCAGTTTCAGCCTAGGTCTGTCATTTTTCTTTTTGGAAAAACGAAAGAGAAAACAAGATTTGTTCTATTTTATGTGCACTGTGACTATTGTGCAATAGTAATAATAAAAGATGAGCCATCTAAAGAACTGTACTAAGTCCCATGTGAATTTCTGATTTTAAAAATATGTGGTACCTGCAGTAAAAAATGTGTTAGGTAAAGCATAAAAATATATTATTGTGGAGGATTGAGTCATTCTGGTCGTTTTTTTCCTAGGGAACTTTCAAGTTGAACCTTGGTTTAAACTACTTTGAGTTTTTTTATTTTTATTTTTTTTCTGAAGGTATAGCAAGAACTGATCTGGTATTTTTCTGTATAGTTATTTAATTACAGAGATTTGTCACAATGGTCGCATGCTAGGGGCCACAAAAATGTTGACTCAAGAGAAAATATGGATAGTACAACAAGTCTTCTAAGACTTGAAATCCTGGTTGAGAGGGGAGGTCAAATCTGAGACAAATATTATATACAGAACATCTAATATATGTATATCTATTTGATTTATTTGTCTGAATTGAATTATTATGAAAAGTAACTCTCTGGAGATAAGTTAATCAACAGTTTGGAAGCAAATAAGCTTTTTATAATACTGTAAAAAAAGTGTGAAAAAAAATCAACATTTAGAACTATGCTACTCAGACTTCATTGTGCACAGAAATCACATGGGGATTCTTTTTTAATGCAAATTCTGACTCAGTAGGTCGAGTATGAGGAATAAAATTCTTTAGTTCCAGCAAGTTCCCAGGTGATGCTGATGCTGCTGGTTCTAGGACCACACTGGAGAGGCAAGGGTTTAGAAGACCTCGCATGAAATGGGCAGCCATACAGTAAAATTAATAAAATGAATTCATGGAGTTATGAAGTAAGGCAATCAGATTCATAATGAATATGCAAATGTCTTGTTAATAGGGTTAATATTTAAGCCATCTGTCATTTAAGTGGAATGAGCAAATGAAATACAAACTTGAACTTGGTTTTAATTCCTTACATCTGCTCTTCGCCCAAGCCTTTCTGAAAAGATTATCATAATAACAGATTGGTCCATTTTGTGTATTTTACATCTGAATATAATTTAGCTTACTAATTTGAGAATAATTTTGAAAGGTGATGTTAAATTGTAGGTTGCTCTTAAAGTTTTACCATGTTTTTCAGATTCCAGGATTTCTTAGACATGCCCTAATTGGTTGAACCTGACAATTTCTTATTTTTTCCTTTCAAAGGGAAAAAAAAAATCAACCTTTAATTTTTATAGGAGGAACTTAAAATAATTGCCCTACTTAGAAATTAAGAAATAGAATATGAAGGAGGTGAACTTCTAAGTGCAGATTCAACATAAGATATACTTCAGGTCCTCTCAACAGTGTCCTTTTCTTCCTTGTATTCTTAGTGCCTGCATATTAATACTTAATATGTAGCATATGATTGCTTGTTCCTCAGTGAATGTTTGAGTGTGTACTAACTTTTCTAAACTTTCCTCATGATAATGTGATAATTATGGCATGATAGTTACTATTTATTAAGGTGTTTACTTTGATTTCTTTCTTTCTTTTTTTTAAAGATTTTATTTATTTATTCAACAGACAGAGATCACAGATAGGCAGAGAGGCAGACAGAGTGAGAGAGAGACACGGGAGGAAGCAGGCTCCCAACGGAGCAGAGAGCCCGATGCGGGGCTCTATCCCAGGACTCTGGGATCATGACCTGAGCCAAAGGCAGAGGCTTTAACCCACTGAGCCACCCAGGTGCCCCACTTTGATTTATTTCTGACAGAAGTCCTATGGAGCAAATATCATACCATTTTATAGATAGGTAAACTAATACTCGGGTGCAGTGGCTTGCCCAGGAACACTGGGATAAGTTAAGAATAAAGAATTTATTCAGAGTCTGGTTTAACTGCCTCTAAATGGTGTGCTTTTAACCACTATGCTGTTTGCCTCTGAAGCGTTAACATTTCATATACAGAATAGCATTTCAGTTATGTAGATGAGGGAATTTGAGATTAACACAGAGTGCAAATGATAAAAATGACAGGTTGTTTGTTTGTTTGTTTTTAAGGAAAATTTAAGATTCAGTAAAACCCCAAGAAAATGATTTTTAAAATAGTGAAATAGTAGTTCTTCTTTACATGTCTGGTAATTTTTAATTGGTGACTGATGTGAATTTTGCCCTGTTGGATGCAGGATATTTTTGTATTCCTATAAATATTCTTGAATTTTCTGGGATAAGTTATCTGGAAACAGTTTGATCCTTTCAAGTCTTGCTTTTAAGCTTTGTCAGGTGGGACCAGAGCAGCATTTGACCTAGGGCTAATTTTTTTCTCACTCCTGAGGCAAAACTCTTCAGGTTGTTCTACCCAATGCTCTGTAAATTATGAGGGTTTTCACCCTAGCTGATGAGAACAGGCACTATTCCCTGCCCTATGTGAGGTCTTGGGATTGTTCCCTTAAAGCTTTCCAAGTGGTTCTTTGCCCTGCCTCACATATGTATATGTAGAAGAGCTGAGGAATCTCTGCAGGCTTGGGAGTTTTCTCTCTGGTATTCTGTCCTGTGAACTGTAGCCACAATGTCCTCCCTGGTCTCACATCTCTAGCCCCTTAACTCAGGGAAGCCTCACCCTGTTCTGCCTGGGCTCCTCCTCTCAGTGCTTTGGCCTGGAGACTTTCTCCAAGAAGTAATCTAGGGCAGTTGTAAGACTCACCTCCTTTGTTTTCCATTATAGCTCAGGAATCATGGTTTTCATTACCTGGTATCCAGTGTCTTGAAAACTGTTGTTTCTTCTAATTTGTTCTGTTTTTTAGTTGTTGAGGCAGGAGGGTATATTTGGTCCCTATTACTTTGTTGGCCAGAAATGGAAGTCCCTAGTGGATCATTTGGTTGAGTTCTATTTTGTCATTTTCCATGTCAGTTCATCAGTTCAACAAAATGTTATTAAATTGTCTACTGGCTACTTAGCATATAGTTAGGCACTGGAGAGGCTATGGAACTGTTCTTGTGCTTTCACAAGGACCCTGTAAGAACATGTAGAGGGCCTGATCATAGAGCAGTGTTTCTCAAGGTGTAATGGGCTGATTGCTTTCAACAGTCTCCTGGGGTGCTTGTTGAAAATGCAGTTTCATGGTTCCTGTACTGGACCTATTGAATTAGAATCTCTGGGGGTGATACTCTAGTTATAACTAATTTATGTACTGCGGGCCATCCTCACGCCCCAATTCTGAAGGGAAGGTGGGGAAGAGGGAATAATTGACAAAGTAATACTGATACTCTTACAATTTGTATTTTTGTCAGCCTCTTCCAATTTAATTGTCACTACTCTTTAGATCTGTCTTACTACCATTTTATAGAAGCTGAGGCCTGCCTAGGCTAACTGGCTTGCCAAAGGTTTACATAGGAAGTAGAACTAATTCTAAAACCCTGTTTTCCTCAAGCCAGTCCTCACTGTGCTGTACGCTTCCTACAGTGGTATTTTCTCTTTTGTAGATGTAGGAGTCTCCTTGAGAGTTATTTTTCATGCAGCTTATTTTTTCTGAAGAGTTAGCAGGTTATATTATGTATTAATTACAATTGATAATGACTCTGAGTAACAGAAAATATAAAATAACAGCGGATTATATAAGGTGAAAGTTTATTATTCTCCATATAAAAGTGCAGGGCTGGTATGACACTCCACAGTGTCAGGAATTGAGGAGCTTTCCGTTTTTTTCTCTGCCACGCCTGGCCATGGTCTAATAGTCCAAGACAGAAATGATATCTAGACAGCCTGGTGGAGGAAGGGATCAAGAAGTAACAAAAGGATATATACCTGCTGTCTCTTACGGAAGATTCCCCATAAGCTGCCACATGATGTACCCCTTACAGCACAGTGGCCAGAACTTAGAGCTGTGGCCCCATCCTAACTTCATAAACAGCTGGCATATGTAGTCTCTATTCCTCAAGATCATGTGTCCAGCTAAAACCCAGCATTGGAGAACAGCTAGAAGTCTGCCACATACTTTTCTCTTCTGACTCTGGAGACTGCCAAGAAATGAAGGCTTATTCTGGGGTCCCTGGCTAGAACTCAAGGGCACTTTCTTTCTTTTCTTTTCTTTTTTTTTTTTAGATTTCATTTATTTATTTGAGAGAGAGTGAGTGAGTGAGAGAACATAAGCAGGGGGAGGGGAATGGGGAGAGGGAGAAGCAGACTCCCTTCTGAGCAGGGAGCCTGATGCAGGGGTCCATCCCAGGGCCTTGGGATCATGACCTGAGCTGAAAGCAGATGTTTAACCAACTGAGCCACCCAGGCACCCTCAAGGGCATTTTCTAATAATACCAATAACCAAAATATCCTGTTATTTAGTGCATAACTACAATATGGCCATAGATGTATACATTACTTGTGGGGTTTTTATTTTTGCTTTTTTTTTTGTCTGAGTATTATGCTCTTGTAATTGTTTATTCTTGTTGCTGTTAACACTTAGCCTTTCTATGAAACAACAGAAACAAAATAATGAATTTTACAGTTTGGTAATGGGTATATAGCAGAATCACTTTCATTAGCATATATCTTCTACTAGTTTGTTGAAATAATTTATGAGTCACTTTAGTTACCAAGAGGGAAACAGCTGATAGCCTACTTAACAGTCTTCCATGTTTTTCATATTTTGTGATGCATAAATCCCTTAGGGCCAATATATATAGAGAGCTGTGATACTTTCTGAGGGGTCTTAAAAGCGGGGGGGGGGGACCCTTAATTGAGTACATAATCTGTCACATCTGAAGAGTAACACTATTTTAACCTTTCATCTAAGATAGAAATACATTTGAAATACTTTTCTGTATTTTCATATATTTAACTTTTTTCTGTTTAACTTTATTTTTTATTTTAGTTTTTTAGACAGGGAGATGGGAGTGTGGGACAAAGGGAGACGGGAGGATGGGACAGAGGGAGTTGGGGAGAGAGAGAATCTTAAGCAGTCTCCATCCCCAGCAAAGAGCCCAATATGGGGCTCTTTACAGCAGCCCATGAGATTATAACCTGAGCTGAAATCAAGAATCAGTCACTTAACTGACTGAGCCACACAGTCACCCCCTTTTCTTTTTTTTTTTTTTTTTTAAACTTTAGATTAGTGTTATAGTACAGTCTTGCCCAAATATATGCAGGTAAAATATTAGGAGACTTTGATTTAATCATGTATAAGCTGTGCCTGAAAAGCCAAGTTGTAATATAGGCAAGTTCTATATTTCAGTGTGTCCTATCATATTGATGTTGAAATACCACAATAGAGGTCAGGTTGATTTAAATCTTTTTCACCCCATTTTATTGCGATATAATTGACCTACAAGATTAAGTTTTAGTTGTATGACATAATGATTTCAAATATGTATATTTGTGAAATGATTACCACAGTAAGTTTAGTTAATATCCATAACCTTACATAGTCACAAATTTTTTTCCTTGTGGTAAGAACTTTTTTTAAAAAACATTTTATGTATTTATTTGAGAGAGAGAACATGAGCAGGGGGAGGGGCAGAGGGGGAGGGACAAGCAGACCACCCTCTGAAAATGGAGTTCTTCATAGAGGCAAGGGGAGGTTGGATCCCAAGACCCTGAGATCAAGACCTGAGTGGACTGAACCATCCAGGTGCTCTAGTGATAAGAACTTTAAAGAACTATCCTCAGCAATTTCCAAATATTCAATATAGTATCGTTAGCTATGGTCACTATATTGTATATTAACATCCCCAGACCTTATAAGTGGAATCTTGTACCTTTTGATCAAGTTCAGGTATTTTGCCCGCCCACCTCTGTTCTCCACCAATCCATTCTCTGTTTCTGTGACTTTGGGGTTTTTTTAGGTTTCGCATGTAGGTAAGATCATCCAGTATTTGTCTTTCTGTGTCTGGCTTATTTCACTTAGTATAATGCCTTCAAGATCCATCTACATTGTCACAAATGGCAGGATTTCCTTCTTTTTATGGATAAATAATACTCTATCATGTGTATATATATCTCAAATTATCTTTAGTCTTTCATTTCCAAGTCTTGGCTATTACAAACAGTGTGGCAGTGAACAAGGAGGTTCATGTATCTCTTCAAGATAGCGATTTCATTTCCTTCAGATCTATCCCTAGAAGTGGATTTGCTGGATCATGTGGTATTTCTTTAATTTTTGTTTTTCGAGGAATGCCTATGATGTTTTTCTTTGTGGTTGGACCAATTTATGTTCTCACCAACAGCATACAAGTGTTCCTTTTTCTTCATATCCTTGCCAAAATGTGTTACCTCTTGTCTTTTTGATAACAGCCATTCTAGCACATGTGAGGTAATAGCTCATGATTTTCATTTATATTTCCTTGAGGATTAGTGATATTGAGTACCATAACATGTACCTTTTGAACATCTTTGGGAAAATGTCTTTTCAGGTCCTTTGTCCATTAAAAAATTGGATTATTTGCTTTTTTTGCTATTGAGTTATATGAGTTGCTTATATATTTTGGTTGTTAATCCCTTGTTAGATATGTGGTTTGCAAATATTTTCTCCCATTCTGTGGTTGTCCTGTCATTTTATTAATCCTTTCTTTTGCTGTGCAGGAGCTTGTTAGTTTGATAGAGTCCACTTATTTATTTTTGCTTTTGTTGCTTGTACCTTAAGTGTCATATCCAAAAAAATCATTACCTAGACTAGTATCAAAGAGCTTTTCCCCTGTGTTTTCCTCTAGAAGTTTTATAGTTTCAGGTCCTGCATTTTTCTTCAATCCTTTTGAGTTAATTCTTGTGAGTAATGTAAGATGGGGCACTAGTTTCATTTTTTTGCATGTGAATATCCAGTTTTCCCAACACTGTTTATTGAAGAGACTTTTTTCCATTGAGTATTCTTGGCTCCCATGTCAATTAGTTGACTAGATATGCATGGGTTTATTTCTGGGTTCTCTATTCTGTTCCATTGGTCTGTGTGTCTGTTTTTATGCCAATACCATACATACTTTATTTTATGACCTAAATCTTAAGCCACATTTAGGTTAGGAACTGGAAAGAAGAGAAGATACAAATATGATAAATGTTTTCGCTGACACTTTAAAATTAGTATCTTTTTCTGTGATGACTTGGTCATTAGAGATAACATTTTTCTTTGAGCTTTCCATATTGTGCCAATGTGAACATTCCAGTAAAATGCTAAATCATCACTCATTAAAAATATTTCCCAAGAACCGGAAGTCAGTGATTTTTTTTTCTCAAATGCCTAGATTATATTAGGCATTATGACATTTGGAATTTGTAGAGTTAGGGCAGTGCGTGTAGTATCCTTGTCCTTTGCAGTAAGCTGAATACCTTCACTTAATCAAGCTTAGACCTAGTCAACAAAGAAAATGGAAGCCTCTTGTAAAACTTTTTGTTTTAAAGAAATTAAAACATAATCAAAGATGCATAAAATAATGCAGTAAGTCCACATGTATGTGTCATCAGCTTCAACAGTCATCAGCTCATGACTAGTCTGGTTTCATCTGTATCCTATCCATGTCCATTGTGTTATTTTGAAGGAAATCTCTGATATCATATCATTTTATCAATGATTTCAGTTATCTCTAAAAGGTAGGGACTTTAAAAGAAATCATAATACCACTTTTGTCCTAAAAAGTTCCTTAATATTATCAAATATTCAGTGTTCACTTAAGTGTCATAATTCTTTCAATCATTCTCTTTCATCCATTATGATTGATATATCTCTTAGTCTTTACGTTTTCTTTGATCTGTTTCCCTGACTCACCTTTCTCCCTTCCTTGCAATTTGTTGAAACAAACAAACAAACAAACAAACAAACAGGTTCTACAGTTTCTGACTGTGGATTTTGCTGACTGCTTCTTTGTGGTACAGTTGATCTGATCCTTGGGCCTCCCTAATTCTTGTGAATTGCTAGTTGAAGCTAGAAGTGAGGTCATGTTCAGGTTGGGTTTTTTAAATTTTGTTTTTTATGGCAAAGGTACTTAAAGGGGGTTGGTTTTCTTCCTGTTGGAAGTATGTAGTACCTGTTTATTTCTCTTCGTGATGTTGCAGCTAGAGCCTAGAGCTCTAGAGCCATTAATTAGGAGTTGCAAAAGGTGATATCCTAATTTTATCATTTTTTTCTTCATTTATTATTTGGAACATAACACAACATTTCTGGGTTTTCTGTTTGTTCTTCATTACTTTAGCCTACTAGATATATTGTTATTTTCCTTTGTCTAACTTACACTTCTTTTTACCCTTGTGGCTCAAGTTCAACAGTGAATATATATCTTAACTGGTAAATGTTGGGAAGTATATGAGTCTTAGCTTCTGGGCCTTCTTAAAGGGGTAGGAGGGACTCAGCTCAGTAAGTTGTCCATCTCCATTGTGACTTCTTAGAGGCTGGGAGACCAGTAGGAATTTCAGAATACACAGGCTGGTACTGCTCTTTTTCTTGGTTGGCCGGCGGGGGGAGGTTGTCTACAGTTTCTACTGGTAAGATTCTTTCCCAAGAACTGGGACATTCCTATCTTTGTCCTAGGGTTCTTTGCTCAGAGGAGGGCCTCCTTACTCTTGGGGGTGGCGAAAGTATGCCACCTCTTTATATCTGAATTCTAAGACCTCAACCCCTCCTTCTGGCCCATTTGGATGCTGATTTTTAGTAACTTCTCAAGGAGAGGTAGTTGGTATTTGGTTTGGATTTGGGAAAGGAAGACTGCAAGGATACAAACTACCATTTTTCCTAACCTCCTTGGAAATCTCTAATTAGGTATTTTCAGAGTGTATGAATATACTATAAAAATCTTTTAGGTAAAGGATTGCAACAAATACCTGAAAAATAGAAAGTATTGAATTCCCAGATATCTGGTTAACTCTCTAATGCCTTCAAGTCTTTGCTCAAGCCTCACCTTCTCAGTATGTCTACCCTGACCACCCTATTTATATTGTAATTTTCATGCCTTGTCTTTATACTCCTGTTCCCCTTACCCTGCTTTATTGTTTCCCTACCTTCTGTACTTTCCTATATACTAGATAATTTACTAATTATGTTTACTTATTACTTATTTACTTATTATGTTAAATGGTGTGCCTAGAGCATTTGACATCCAGAATGGATAACTTTTTAGCACTCTACTGCCTAAATGATGACATTATTTTCATAAAATTTCCACAAATGAAATCGTTCATTTATTATATAGATAGTAAACTCTTTTATTGAGCTTCATTATTATAATCATGGCAGTAAAATAAATAAGAAAAGGGAAATACACACTACAAGACAGGAAAAAAGCACAACTCTTTAGCTAATTGTTTTTACATCTTGTTAACTTCTGAACCTTGATTCTTTGCTTAGAGGCTGATATTTTATGTAATTAATCACCCACAAACTAACAAGTGATTAAAAAACCTGAATCTCTCAACGGTACAGTTTAGGCAACTAATGATAAAATTACTGTTTTATTTCCTTTTTTTGTTCTTTAGTTTGAAACATTAAATAATTTTAAAATAATGTTAAGAATACTGTTCAAGTTTAGCAAAATATTTTGAGTGTGAACTAAAATTTGCATTTAAACAAAAATGTTCCATCTTGTGCTTGCACTCTTGTCTCATTTAAGTTTAAATTTTAAAATTAAAATTTAAATTTAAAATTTTAAACACAGGCCACCTGGGTGGCTCAGTTGGTTAAGCAACTGCCTTCGGCTTAGGTCATGATCCCGGAGTCCCAGAGTCAAGTCTCAAATTGGGATTCCAGCTCCAAGGGGAGTCTGCTTCGCCCTCTGACCTCCCTCTTATGCTTTCTCTGTCTCTCAAATAAATAAATAAAATCTTTTTAAAAATAAATAAAATTTGGAACTCAAATATAAATACCAACAGGTCCCAGCATTGGACAAATGACAGCATTGGAGTAACTCCAATCTGTTTGCGTTTATAATCCCTATGCTATCATTGTTTGTTTTGAATCTAGTTGAAATGTAGAATGTAGTACTGCAGGCTTGAAGTGAACTTTGTCCTAAGAAGGGGTTGGAGACAAGAATTTTGCATTGAGCAAACTTGAAGTATGTCAAATCTTTGTGAGCTATTCTTGAAAAAGATGTATGTGGTTAAGTGTGCAATATATGTGGGCCAACATTATAATTAGGAATTTCCCAAACGAATGTGTGAAAAGCAAAGTTTATTAAAGAATAAATACTAAAAGTCCGATAATTTGAAGCTTATATATGTTTTATTCAAACTTAGTAACTATAGTGGTTGTTTAGAACTAAGACCAAAAAAAGACTTTTTCAGGGAGGGGTAGTTCATCAGTGACATTGGTTAAAATTGTGGGCACATGGTGGTAGTAAAAATCAGATTGTTTGTTAGTCTGTTTGACTATTGTATATAAATTCTTGACACAGCATTCCCTTATTGCCTGAACCAGGGTTCACTGCTCTCAACATCCCACCCTTAGAATGCCACTAATTATATTTGTTTACTGTAGTCTTTACTGTACGCTTGCCCTGCATCCCATCCCCCATTAGTTCCATGAGGGCAGCTAATAATTTGTTCAGTTATGTTTCCCATCTAAAAAATGCTTGGAGTCTAGTAGGTGCTTAATAAATATTTGTTGAATGAATGAAGCTCAAGGTCAGGGACATTCCTTTCTATGTTTTATTTTTCTCCTTTCTCAAATATTTATAAAATAAATCACTATATAGTGGGTTCTTTATTAATGTTAGCTGACTGAAATGCTTGATATGTGGTGTCTTTAATCTCTACAGAAGAATTTAGAATTTTGATTGTTGCTGCTGTTAACAAATTGCTACAAACTTAGTGGCTTAAAACAACTCAGACTTATAGCTTATAGTTCTGCAGTCAGAAGCCTGAAATACATCTTAGTAAGGCTAAAATCAAGGTGTCAGTAGGGATTCTTTCCTTCTGGAGGCTCTAGGAGAGTATGTTTCTGCCTGTTCCAACCTCTAGAGGCTGCTTGAATTCCTAGCCTTGTACTAATACCATCCATCTTTAAAGCAGTCAGATTTCCTACTCTGATTCTTCTGCTTCCCTCTTTCCCTTGTAAGAACCTTGTGATTATACTGGGCTTACCTGGATAATCCAGGCTACTCTCCCATCTCAAGATCTTTAACCTGAATTACCTCTGCAAAGTTTCCTTTGCCATGTAAGATATATCCACGTGTTCCAGGGATTAGGACATGGAAATCTTTGAGGGACCATTATTCCGCCTGCCTCACTATCTTGCCAATACTAAATGTTCCTATCCATGAACAAAATATCTTTCCTCATATATTTATGTGTTTTTAAATTTCTGTCAATTTTCAGTGTGCAGATCTTTTTCACTTTTTTGTCAATCCCTAAATATTTCATATTTTTGATGCTGTTATAAATGTTGATATTTTTAAAATTTCAAACTCTAATTGTTTTTTTCTAGTTTATATAAATTTAGTTTTATTCTAAGAAAATCAGTTAGATTTTCTACATAAATGATCATGTTGTCTGAATTTAAGCCTGTAATTCATTCTTTTATTTCTTCTTCTTGCCTGATTACAAAAGTTAGAACCTCCAGGATAATGTTGATAGGAGTGGTAAGAGCTAACATTATTGTCTTATTCTTTATCTTAGAAAGCTTTCCATCTTTCCTGCTCACTGTAGGTTTTTCATAGATGCCCTTCATCAGCTCAAGGAAGTTCCTTCTATTCCTGGTTTGCTGAGTTTGTAAATAAGGAGTGGATGTTGGTTTGTGTCAAAGTCTTTTTCTATATATTTCTCACTATTGAGGTGATTATATGGTTTTACTTTTTAGTTTATTAAGATAGTGAATTATATTCAGTTCAAAATACTTCTAATTTCTCTTTTATCTTATTTACCCATAGGTTATTTCGAAGTGTGTTACTTAGTTTCAAAATATTTGGGGAGTTTTTTTTTCAGAGATCTGTCTGTTACTGATTTCTAATTTAATGTTAGTTTTGATAGAACATACTTAACATGTACTAAGTCTTGTTTTATGGCCCAGAATTTTGTCTGTCTTGGTAAATGCTCTGTATATACTAGAGGAGAATGTGTATTTTGCTGGTATTGGTTAAAGTGTTTTATAAACATCCATGAGATTATGTTGGTTGATACTATTCTTCAAATCTACTATTATTTACTGATTTTCCATGTACTTGTTCTGTCAGTTATTGAGAGAGGGGTATTGACAGCTCTGACTATAATTGTGGATTTATATATTTCCTCCTGCTGTTCTATCAGTTATTGCTTCATGTATTTTTAAGTTCTGTCGTTGGGGACATAAATGTTTAGGATAGTTATGTCTCTTGATTAACCTACCCCTTTATCACTATGAAATGACCATCTTTATATCTTTTTGATATTTTTGCTTAATGTTAATATACATACTCCAACATTCTTTGACTAGTATTCTCATGGTATATGTTTTTCCCACCTTGTTTTTAACCTGTTTATATTTTTATATTTAAAATGCATTTCTTGGGGCGCCTGGGTGGTCAGTGGGTTAAAGCCTCTGTCTTCAGCTCAGGTCATGATCCCAGGGTCCTGGGATCGAGCCCCACATCAGGCTCTCTGCTCAGCAGGGAGCCCGCTTCCTCCTCTCTTTCTCTCTCTGCCTGCGTCTCTGCCTGCTTGTGATCTCTAACTGTCAAATAAATAAATAAAATCTTTTTAAAAAATAAATAAATAAAATGCATTTCTTGGGGTGCCTCGGTGGCTCAGTGGGTTAAAGCCTCTGCCTTCGGCTCAGATATTAATCTTGCTCTGTTTCTTCCCTATGTGAGTAGAGTGCTGTTCCATTCAGTGCTTGACTGTTGTGTTTTCCACAGTGACTCCAATACCAAAATGCAGTGGGCAGGAATGCTTGGATTTCTACTCCTGGTGATAGGCAACAGATGTCACTTGCTCAAGACTTTGTAAATATTGAATGAATAAATGTATGAATGGGAAGGTTTGGACTTCAAGTTAGGGGCTGTTGATTTTGAAATGACTGTTGGGCCTTTAAGTGAAGATCACAAGTAGGCAATTAGAAGTAGCAGTTTGGAGAGCAGGGGAGAAGTCTCCTGGGATTCTCATGGAAGTCATTAGTTACCACTTGAAAAAATTACAAAATAATTTGGAAAGAGTTGGTGTCTCATAACAGCATTATTTGTGCTCAACCTAAACTGGAAAACGATACTCATCAACAAAAGAATGAAATAATAAATTGTGGTATCATTGTAGAGTGGTATTCTGTAGTACTGAAAACAAATGAACTTAAGTATGTGCAACAACACTGATGAAGACTGATGGAAAATAATTCTTTCTATATGATTCCATTCATACAAATAGGGCTAAACTATGGTGTTAGAAATATGGCTACCTTAGGGGGAGGAGGGAGCAGGTAGTGGTTGGGAGACAGCACTAGGGTACCTTCTGGAAGGCTGGCAGTGTTTTCTTTTTCTTCACCTGCGTGGTGATTATTATACGTTTGTTTTATCATCATTCATTAATTTATACATTTAACTGTTGGATACTTTGGGGGATATTTTTGGCATATATAGTACATTTGTAAAAAATAAGCTGTCATGTTGAAAAATTGCCTCTCAAAGAATTTGTTGACCAGGCTCTAGTTTTGAAAGCTGTACTTGACTCCTAGCTGTCTTTGTGATTTTAAGTGGTCATGAGGCATTCAAGATAAACCATTTAAACTGTGGCTGGAAGAGTATCATACAAATAACTGAGTTCCTAATCCTGGAAAAGAGACGGAGCAATAACCACCAAAGTGCAGAGTTTAGCATACCTTCCTTGACATCTAAAATACCATTTGTGTGGCTCAGTGGGTTAAAGCCTCTGTGGCTCAGGTCATGATCCCAGGGTCCTGGGATAGAGCCCCCACGTCAGGCTCTCTGCTCAGCGGGGAGTCTGCTTCCTCCTCTCTCTCTGCCTGCCTCTCTGCCTACTTGCGATCTCTGTCTGTCAAATAGGTTAATAGAATCTTCTAAAAAAAATTAAAAATTTTTTTTTTTTTTTTTTTTAATTTACTTGACAGACAGAGATCACAAGTAGGCAGAGAGGCAGGCAGAGAGAGAGGAAGGAAAGCAGGCTCCTGCTGAACAAAGAGCCCGATGCGGGGCTCGATCCTAGAACCCTGGGATCATGACCCGAGCTGAAAGCAGAGGCCTAACCCACTGAGCCACCCAGGCGCCCCTAAAAAAATTTTTTTTAAATACCATTTGTTTTTTTTTTTTAAAGGTTGGAATTTAAAGTGAATTAGAGAAATCTCAGTAGGAACTCCTTAAGTTTAAATATAGCATTAAAGCGGTATTCCCCACAGATGAAACTATGAAAACATTATTTCTCAAAAGAATGTAGTAACCTTATAAAGATAGATTTCAGTTAGGTATGTATTCATTGTTTTGAGCTTTGAGCATTGAGGTAAATCCATAATTTCATTTTAATATTTATACAAGGATGTTTATCTTTCAGTATATTAAAGCTACCTATATATACAAGGTAGTCACTTAAGACCCAATCCCAGTTTTCTATACCTATGAATCATGTCCTCTTTGATATTTTGATTTCATTGCCTCAACTCCCCTCTGAAACTATAGGCCAAATCTAGCGAGAAAAATATAATGAGAATAAATGCAAGATCTTACATTTAGGTTTGGATTAAGAATGTGAAGGAAGGATTTACCAACATAAGTGATAAAGTTTCAAGAGGTTTTACTGATACCAGATCATTCTTCAAATGGGACTACCCCCTCAAAAGGTTAATGTCGTTGTAGGCTGTACTGCATAATTGGAGATAGACCACACCCAGCACATTTCTGTCAGTTTGGGGCACCATATTTTAAGAGTGACATTGAGGGGCGCCTGGGTGGCTCAGTGGGTTAAAGCCTCTGCCTTCAGTCATGTCATGTCATGATCTCAGGGTCCTGGGATCGAGCCCCTCAGTGGCGAGCCTGCTTCCTCCTCTTTCCCTCTCTGCCTGCCTCTCTGCCTGGTTGTGATCTCTGTCAAATAAATAAATAAAATCTTAAAAAAAAAAAGTGACGTTGACAAATTAAAGCTCATCCAAAGGAAAGCACCGGGTTTTGAGATGTTGTAAAAATGGATTTATATGACTGAAGAAACTAGTACTCTGAAGTCTCACAGCAACCCTGTAAGGCATTATCCCTATTTTAAGAAAGGAAACAGGCTCAAAGATAACTAATAACTTATTAATATGTTACTGAAAAGTGGTTAGCTCAGGGCCCACAATTCTTTATTTTTAAATTAGTATCCTCTTCATTTCAAAATACTTAATTTAGTAATATTTTTAAAAAGCTGGCTGTTAGCCCCTATAAAGGAGAAACTTGAAAGTATAAGTGGATGGTTACAGATTAAATGGAAGGAAAGGGAACATTCTGAGTAGGAAGATCAGTGTGAAAAGATATACATTTACTAGTATTACAGAAATGTATTGTTTTACCCGAATTTCTCTCACTCTCTTCTTTTCCAAGGTTTTTGACTCCAGTAAAGAATCTGGGTATCTTGTTCTCACCATCGTTATATCAGGTCATTTCTTCATTTCCCAAGGACAGACACTGCTGGTAGGTTTTATGCATACAGTTTTATATGCAAATATATTTCTTTATCTTTGTAGCTTTACATTAATATTTGTACCCTCAAGCTTCTTCAGGGCTGCAGAAATTCATCATGTTCAACAAAGTAAGCATTTATCAATGTTCTGTAGCAGAGGGAAATACAAAAATATACTGAATATTGCCTGGCCGAAAGGGGTTTATGGTTCTGTTTTGGGAGCCAAAGTGGATCAAAGGATTGAGATTAACCAGTATTAGAAAGGATTCTTAACTGGGGAAATTGGGTTGAGACAGGCTAAATTTTTGAAGAAATGTGTGGAGGGTTTTTCAGAGAAGGTAAAGAACATAAGCAGAGGGATAGATCTGAAGAAGTAGCTAGAAGAAAACTTGAAGCGTGCTATTATTAACTTCCATAGCCCTCTATAAAACTAATTTTATAAAGGTCCATTTGTCCTTTAATCTGAGCATATACACACACATATTGTAGGAAATTTTTGAAATGAAGTAAATAAAGGAGAAAATAATAGTCATTTTGCTTGAAAGTTTGGATTTGAATTGGTATTTAGAAACAAAATGAAAAAACAATGCAACTTACAGTCAAAGAATTGTAAAAGAAAGAAATAGAAGGGAAGAGTATTATATCCTTTGCCTGTGAGTGATATCTGTATACAAATTCATACAAATATTTACTGAATATCAACAGAGGCATAATTTATTCACATAACAGATATTTATTGAACAATTATTATGTGCTAGGCATCCTAGATGCTAGGGATATAGCAGTAAACAGCAGAGATATAAATCTATCATTGTGGAATGTCATTCTTGTGGGTAAAGACATCATGAACAAATAGGTCAAATATATTTAAAAGATATGAATTTTTGGTGAATCCCTTACACATTCTGTTAGGATGGCAGCATCCCATAGTTGTACATTGCAATGATTCATCTCTCCATGGAGTGTCTTCAAGGTCCTCTTTGTTTTCCTTGTGATTTTTAAAACTGCAGCAATGGTTGTATCATTTTTGCTTTATTTGCCCAGTTAGGGCTTGTATTAGTTGCAGAGGATAAGATATATTCTTCAGCTTCAAATGAAGAATATTCCAGACGGTGGACTGGGGCTGCCTAACCCACAGCTAGTTCTCCTCTGTCAGTATTGTGAGTCTTTGCTGAATTATGACATTAAGGCAATTTAGCTTCCTTACACAGGGGGCCACCTTGTGCTTTGTCTGTTTCATCTGTTTGTACCAGTGGTAAATGTTGTTACAAACTGATAGAGGTTTCTTTGTATCATACATGAAATGATTTTTGCAATGCAGTTACAAAACTAAGTTTATCAAATTCCACACCCACTACTGAGAAATACAAAGGTAACTCTACAATTTGTTGCCTGTTGCATATACATATATACCTTATATATTGGATAATACATTAAAAAAATTCTAAGTAGGATCCATACCCAGTATGGGGCTTAAACTCATGACCCTGAGGTCAGGAGTCTTGTGTTGTACTGACTGAACCAGCAAGGCGCCCCTACTGGATAATACTTAAAAAAAAAATCTTTATTAAGCACTTTTTAAAACTCAGTTTTATTGAGGTGTAATTTATATAAACTCAGTAATTTTTAGTGTTCAATTTGATGTGTTTTGTTTTTGAGAGAGAGAGTGCCCACATGCACTCAAGCGGGGAGGGGAGGGACAGAGGGAGAGAGAGAGAATCTTAAGCAGGCTCCACGACCAGCACAGACGGAGTCTGATGCAGGGCTCAGTCTCACAATCCTGAGGTCATGACCTGAGCTAGAATCAAGAGTTTGATGCTTAACCAACTGAGCTAGCTACCCAGGCACCCCTGGTGTGTTTTGATAAATGAATATAGTTGTGTAACCATTGCTAAAATCATGATGTAGAACATTCCAACTAACCCTGATAGTTTCCTTGTACCACTCTGTAGGCAGTCTCCTCTGTCTACTCTTGGAGATCTGCTTTTTCTTGCTATTGTTTTCCTTATCTAAAATTTCATGTAAATGAAATCCTAGGATATGTAGTCTTTTGTATCTGGCTTTTCCACTTAGCAAAATGCTTTTGAATTCATCCATATTTGTTCCTTTTCATTACTGAATAGTATTCACTTATCTGTGTAAACCACATTAGCTTATCCATTCACCTTTTGATAGACATTTGGGGTTTTCCTTTTTTGTTGTTGTTGTTACTATGAGTGATGCTGGGATAACCATTTGTATAAAGCCTTTGTATGAATGTATGTTTTCATTTTTCTTTGATAAATTCCCAGAGAGGAACTGTCACTGAGTCACGTGGTACATCTGTGTTATAAGAAACTACACAGCTGGTTTTCAAAGTGGCATTCCAACAGTGGGTGTGAGGGATCCAGTTGTTCCATGTCCTTACTAACACTTGGTATTGTCCTTCTTCTTAAGTTTAACTCTCCTAATGGATGTCTAGTGATATCTCATGGTAACTTGCATTCCCATAGTGATTAGTGACATTGAACAACTTTCTGTGTGTTGACAGGTATACCTTAGAGGTATTACAGGTTAAAACCTGCAATATGGTATTAGGCCATATAATAAAATGAATATCACAGTATGGTGAATCAAATGCATGTTTTGGTTCCCAGTGTATGTATAAGTTAAGTTTACCCTACACTGTAGTCTATCAAGTGTGCCATAGCGTTATGTTTAAAAAAAAAAAGTGTACATACCTTAATTAAGTAGTACTCTATGTCTAAAAAATGTTTACCACCATCTGAGTCTTCAGTGAGTCATCATCTTTTTGCTAGTTGGGGGCGGGGTAGGGGGATTGGTCCTTGCCTCGACGATGCTGCCTGCTGACATATCCGGGTGGTAATTGCTGAAGCTTGGGATGGCTGTGCAATTTCTTTTCTTTTCTTTTTTTTTTTTTTAAAGATTTATTTATTTGACAGAGAGAGAGATCACAAGTTAGGCAGAGAGGCAGGCAGAGAGAGAGCAGGAAGCAGGCTCCCTGCTGAGCAGAGAGCCCGATGTGGGACTCGATCCCAGGACTCTGAGATCATGACCTGAGCCGAAGGCAGTGGCTTAACCCACTGAGCCACCCAGGCGCCCCTGGCTGTGGCAATTTCTTAAAATAAGACAGTAGTGAGGGGCACCTGGGTGGTTCAGTCGGTTAAGTGGCTGCCTTCAGCTCAGGTCATGATCCCAGGATCCTGGGTTCGAGTCCCACAACAGGCTCCCTGCTCAGTGGAGAGCCTGCTTCTCCCTCTCCCCCTGCCTGCCACTCTGCCTACTTGTGCTCTTTCTCTCTCTGTCAAATAAATAAATAAAGTCTAAAAAAAAAAAAAGACAGCAGTGAACTTAGCTGCATTGATGGACTCTTCCTTTTACCAACAACTTCTCTGCAGCATGTAATGCTGTCAAGATTGTCGCAATTCAGTCCCATCTTCAGGCTCCACTTCTCTTTTTTTTTTTTTTTAAAGATTTTATTTATTTATCAGAGAGAGGTGGGGGGAGAGAGCAAGCACAGGCAGACAGAATGGCAGGCAGAGGCAGAGGGAGAAGCAGGCTCCCCGCCGAACAAGGAGCCCGATGTGGGACTTGATCCCAGGACGCTGGGATCATGACCTGAGCTGAAGGCAGCTGCTCAACCAACTGAGCCACCCAGGCGTCCCTCAGGCTCCACTTTTTTTTTTTTTTTATTATTTATTTGCCAGTGATAAAGGGAGAGAAAGCGAGCAAGCACAGGCAGACAGAGAGGCAGGCAGAG